>NC_090233.1:49377841-49520341 GCF_024489055.1 Chanodichthys erythropterus
AAATAAATGATTGTGATTAGGTATGTTTGTCCGTTATTCTTTTATTTATAACAGTACAGAGTTTTAAGAAATGGTTATGGGTAGGTTTAGGGGTAGGTATGGATTAGTGGCTCAAAATATCGTTTTAATGTTATATTTTTACTAAAATAGTCATTTTCCTACACATTTCTGACCATTATGTTTTATTCTTTTAACATTCATATGTTAAAAGATCATATTCATTATGTTGAGGTTTGGGATGGGGTTTACGGATCTTACATTTATCTACAAAACGATAAAATGGAAACTGAACCACACCAAAATTAATGACCATTAATGTTGATTTGAATAAAAATAAAAATAAAAAATTACATTAAAAATTGAAAATTGAAAAAGAGACAAACGTAGAAGTGCTCTTAAATTCTTTTAAGAGTGAACAAACAACAAATAAATAATAAACAAATGCACAAACCAATTGCACAGGAGCAACCTAAACTCAAAATTAAATTCTTTAAGAGTGAATGAATAACTGATCCCATGAAGCATTGTAAATTATCTAATCAATTTTTAGTACAATCTAAAACTACTGATTGTAGTGACTGATTAAAAACAATATATTTTAGACAAATACTTGCACAGTTTGAGGGTAAAGGGAGCCTCAAATCATTTGCTGTGCTTCATGGGAGTGAGAGGTTACTGCTGAGCTCTTTTGTATGGGTTGCCAAGCGTAACAAATTTTGTGGACTGAATGAATTATGTGACACCAAATGCATGACGAAATACAGTTACACTTTAATGCATTTTGTACCAGAAAAGCTGTCCAAAGCCATAATGCATTTCATACTCTGAAAGACAAAATCAGGAAAATCTACTGAAGTACAGGTGCATCTCGATAAATTAGAATGTCGTGGAAAAGTTCATTTATTTCAGTAATTCAACTCAAATTGTGGAACTTGTGTATTAAATAAATTCAATGCACACAGACTGAAGTACTTTAAGTCTTTGGTTCTTTTAATTTTGATGGTTTTGGCTCACATTTAACAAAAACCCATCAATTCACTATCATCTCAATAAATTAGAATACTTCATAAGATCAATAAAAAATATATATATTTTAAACAGAAATGTCAGGTTTCTGAAAAGTATGTTCATTTCTATGCACTCAATACTTGGTTGGGCTTCCTTTTGCATGAATTACAGCATCAATGCGGCGTGGCATAGCTGTGGCACTGCTCAGGTGTAATGGAAGCCCAGGTTGCTTTGATAGCGGCCTTCAGCTCTTCTGCATTGTTGGGTCTGGTGTCTCTCATCTTCCTCTTGACAATACCCCATAGAATCTCTATGGGGTTCAGGTCAGGCGAGTTTGCTGGCCAAACCATGGTCACTGAACCAGCTTTTGGTACCTTTGGCACTGTGTGCAGGTGCCAAATCCTGCTGGAAAATGAAATCAGCATCTCCTTAAAGCTTGTCAGCAGAAGGAAGCATGAAGTGCTCTAAAGTTTCATGGTAGATGGCTGTGTTGACTGTGGACTTCAGAAAACACAGTGGGCCAACGCCAGCAGATGACATGGCAGCCCAAATCATCACTGACTGTGGAAACTTCACACTGGACTTCAAGCAACATGGTTTCTGTGCCTCTCCTCTCTTCCTCCAGACTCTGGGACCTTGATTTCAAAATTAAATGCAAAATTTACTTTCATCTGAAAAGAGGACTTTGGACCACTGAGCAACAGTACAGTTCTTTTTCTCCTTAGCCCAGGTAAGACACTTCTGACGTTGTCTTTGGTTCAGAAGTGGCTTGGTACATGGAATGTGACAGTTGTAGCCCATTTCCTGAAGACGTCTGTGTGTGGTGGCTCTTGATGCACTGACTCCAGCTTCAGTCCTCTCCTTTCGAAGCTTTCCTAAGTTCTTAAATGTGCCCTAGAACCAGTTTTTACAAAATGTAATATAAGTCTGTGTCCCCTGAATGTGTCTGTGAAGTTTCAGCTCAAAATACCCCATAGATTTTAATACGGACTATAATAAAGTGCATTTACAAAGTTCACATTGTTTGCATGTTTGTCATGCATACTGCATGTATGCATCAGATGTGAGTATAGTATTTATTTGGATGTTTACATTTGATTCTGAATGAGTTTGATAGTGTTCCGTGGCTAAAGCTAACATGACACACTGTTGGAGAGATTTATAAAGAATGAAGTTGTGTTCATGAATTATACAGACTGCAAGTGTCTAAAAATGAAAATAGCGACGGCTCTTGTCTCCGTGAATATAGTAAGAAATGATGATAACTTTAACCACATTTAACAGTACATTAGCAACATGCTAATGAAACATTTAGAAAGACAGTTTACAAATATCACTAAAAATATCATGTAATCATGGATCATGTCAGTTATTATTGCTCCATCTGCCATTTTTTGCTGTTGTTCTTGCTTGCTTACCTAGTCTGATGATTCAGCTGTGCACAGATCCAAACGTAAATACTGGCTGCCCTTGTCTAATGCCTTGAACATGGGCTGGCATATGCAAATATTGGGGTCATACATATTAATGATCCCGACTGTTACGTAACAGTCGGTGTTATGTCGAGATTCACCTGTTTTTCGGAGGTCTTTTAACACTCTGAGGTCTGACGGTATCGCCGGCGATACCACCGTGTTTTTTTTCTTATCAGTGTGAAAGAGACTCAAAATACTCCGTCAATGTTGCACATACAATTAAGAGTTATACACCATTTTAATCTGTGGAATATCTTCTTTCATTTGTGTACACTCAGAGTAAAAACAGAATTTTGTGCTTTTTGTAAAATAAAGAAAACTAACATGATGCGTGATTTCTCCTCTCCCTCTGAACGAACTCCAATCTGATAGTTCTCAGAAAATGAACTGTAACTTAGTGAATACTAATGACAAAAAAATTACACTTATGTCTAAAAAAACGTTAAGATGTCAGGTTTTAAATCATGTAAGTCAAATCGAAAACAAACCTTCTTTGTTTATGTAATCTGTATGAAAAGAGAGCCATGTCAGAAATCCGTGATTCAGCTCATTATCTGCTAATGCGGCCACGCCCACGGAGCCAGCGCTATTCAGACGCTAATTCAGTCAATACATGCATTTATTATCTCAATCGTGTATTTATTGTCTTGAAAAGTGTTTATCTGGTTGTAAAAGTCATGGTTAGCGATCTCTAGAAGACATGCAGTTACTTCCTGTTTACTTGTCTTCTACAGATGAAGTTTAGATGAGTTTTTGTTTCTTTAGCGCCCTCCGGCTGCTGTATGTATTGGAAACTCCATTCATGGAATAGCCTCTTCTTCTTTTAGATGAATTTGTGGACTAAAATGCACAGAGCGCCCTCCGACTTCAAGGATGAATTGAAAACACCAGCGCTCATAGTAATGACAGTGAATATTAAATAAAAATAACTCCTCTGTATAGAAAATTGACATAAGCATATGAGAATCCAATATTTCTACAAATGTGCATGCTTTTAAACTAAAAGCCTATATTCAGACTCTTTGCATCACAGAAATACATTATATTTTAAAGTATAATATAAAACCATTACTTTATATTGTAATAATATTTTTCTGTATGTTTCATATATCATAATGAGCTTGAGACATCACAGAAGGTTTTTTTCACAGCCTACCTGACTGAAATGCCTCATTAATATGCAAGTCATTTCAGCTCATTACTATCCAATTCTTTTGTCTTCTCAGGTGAGAATGGCCCATTTTCAGTGGTGATTCACGCCTCCTTGCATACTGTGTTTCTTGGCAAAAAGTGTCTTACAAAAACTAAATCAATATATTGTTAAATATGAAGGAGTAGGCAGCATAATTTTTACATAATTTTGAAGCAAAAACTCTAGTCTACAACCTCCAATACCCTAAAGTCTTATGAACACAGATTTATTATACTTTTTTTGGCCTTATTTCAGTGACTTAAGTTTTTTGTTTTTTCAACAACCACGCATAAATGTTATTCCTTCAAAAACACAAACATGTACATACATGTTCCTCACATATTATTGTAGCCTAGTTTGTGCTGAATACAGTGTAATGACACTTTTTCCATTAATATGTTTATGAACAACTGAAAAAAGCACAAATGTCAGGGCATGTCAAAAGTTCTCCAGGCCCCAAATCAGCCTCAGACTCCAGAGGGTTAAACAAATGAAATCTATATAAGAAGGCGGAAGCAATGGAGTTTGAAACTCAATGTATGTCATTTCCATGTACTGAACTCTTGTTATTCAACTATGCCAAGGTAAATTCAATTTTTGATTCTAGGGCACCTTTAAATTGGCTTCGCCTGACAATCTTCTCAAGCCTGTGGTCATTCCTTTCACTTGTACACCTTTTCCTTACACACTTTTTCTTTCCAGTCAACTTTCCATGAAAATGCTCTGTGTCTTACCCTCATTGTAGAGGGTCTTGATGATCGTCTTCTGAACAACTGTCAAGTCAGCAGACTGCCCCATGACTGCTGTGGGGGTTACTGACCTAAACCCAGTATTTATACCCTGAGAATGGTATATATACACATATATAGCTTGATATGAAACTGTTACTGCGATACTGAAGCATGTGACAAGCTCTGTTATATCCGAATAATTCTGGATGGAAAGATACTTTATTGTCCTGCGAATCAATGCTTTCCTCATTAAGGCGACCTCCAGAACTCTCCAATTTCACTGAACTGCTGAATACTTCCAGAACATTGACCGTGATGAGGATACCATCAGAGAAATGCCCCTACATGACACTTTCCCTTTAAGTAAGTGAGAAGTTTCATGGTGTAACGGATACACCAGACATGAATTCACTCATTTTCAGTGGCCGCTTACCAAATCAAATGAGTGATTCTCATTAAAAAAAGAACCTGGAAGTGATCCATCAGCACCAGGCCATCTGCACTACGGGTCCACATGCAACCCAGACCTGTCTGTCTAGACTCCCTGAAATTTATGGGAAGTAGGCGCTTATATCAAAGACTGCTCATGGGAACACAGACCCCAGAACACACCATAACTGGTTTGCAGCGCAGCTGTCTGGTAAGGATCATCGTTGATGTTCATTTTATTCAACAACACCTGGATGTACTTGACTAAAATCAAAATTTGCACTTGGACATGGTTTAGATTTCTTTAATTTTCATGCTGACATCAAAAGGAAAGACTTGTTGACATCTTCAATGTTCAGAACAGCACACTAACTTAACACCGTGTTAGCAGTTTGCAGCATATATCCGGTGGAAAATATGTATGGAATAACCACATGACCTACTGCTTTTGCGAAATACAACCAGAGCACACTGTACAGAACACTGTATTACACAATACAATGTATAACAAATCAACTAGATTAACCACAATTTTCAACACTTCTGTCTTGACTTATTTGATTAAGCTGCAAAAAGTAAAAAAAATCTCTAGGGATGCACTGATATGGAAATTTTAGCCGATACGATAACTGCTAATTCTTTACATTTGAAAGCCGATAACTGATATATTAGCAGATAAATCTAAATCCAAATTTTTATATAATTTTTGAGAGCCTGAAAACAAAAGTCTCACCATTGAAAGCCATGTCCCAAACACACAATTATAATGTTCTCATTATAATATTATGTAGCCTATATGACAGACTTTCGGTGAATATTGCACTTTTTAAAGTGATTTCAATCATATTTCAAGCAATTCCATAAAACCATAATGGAGAACAGTGCGCATCTGAAGTGTCTCAGCTGAAGGAAATAATACATTATTTATCGCTTTAATATATTGGCCAATGATATTATCAGGCCGGTAACGATGACATTAAAAATGATCATATATCGGCCGATACCAATATGGTGGCCGACATATCCTGCACCCCTAAAATTCTCAAATTTCACACTAAAACAATGGTGTTTTTCTCTTACTTAAGTGAAGCCCTGAGGCCGTAGGATAGTCTCACTCCAGCTGTCCTGACAGACCCAGACTCCTTTCACTCTCTTTCTCTCGGTTCCCATCATTCCTTCCACACCTTCACAGGAGGAACCGCACATAGCAGAGGTATCATAAACCCCCGTCTGCCGCTGACCTCTGACAATTTATGCCCTTTCATTTCAGCTGGATGGAGAAGGGGGCTTGACTCTTTCCTCAGGTCTTAAACCTCAAACGCTCACCTCAAACGTCCCACTGCGCTCACCTGATGCGCTTCCATAAACCTGATGATAAAACTGCCAGGGTGAAAAAAGACCATCTGGTTTGTAGCATGAGCTTCAGAACAACCAAATGAATTGCAACAATTCACTCTGCATTATCATAATGATCATTTCACTCCACAAAAAGGCCACACTTTCTGTTAATAGTGCAGTAGAAGTTAAAACACCATGTGCTGTCATTTATGGGGCCACCGAGTGTCATCAAAAATGTCTCTACATTCTGCTTTCCAAAAATGGTGCGCATTTTCCTCATATTAAAGCTTGCGCTGTGTCATACAAATGGTAAAGTCTCTGTTCCAAAACCTAGTGAGCTGCCTTGCTGTCCCTTGTGATAAAGTAAACTTCAGCATACTTTTAAGAGTACTTGTTATGGAAATAATATATTATTAAAGAATATACTTAAGTGTGTACTGAATGTAATGCTTTCGGACACTTAATTGCATGTTATTTGTATGTATGATGTATTTTAGTTTGAATTTATATTAAATGCAATCAGCTGAACTTAAGAATGCTTTTTGACCCACTTAATTAGGACTTACATTTAAAAAATATATTAAATATAATATAGAGTAACACACTACAGTTAAAATGATAATTTACATTCTCTTTAGTATGTTAGTCAACATCAAAATAAGTGT
Organism: Chanodichthys erythropterus; assembly: GCF_024489055.1. Lineage (NCBI taxonomy): Eukaryota > Metazoa > Chordata > Actinopteri > Cypriniformes > Xenocyprididae > Chanodichthys > Chanodichthys erythropterus. The sequence goes on from NC_090233.1 coordinate 49,384,680, forward strand.
ACTTCTTTAAAGCACAACAAAAAATATTAAAACATGATTTAAAACGTATACTTTAAAAGTAAAACGTTTAATTTACCATTATTTTTTAACCAGAAAAATTAACCACTTTTTAACCATTTTTAAAAAGTGTACCATTACCATTACTTAAGAAACAGTCAAAGTGTGCTCTCTTAAGTACACTTAAGTGGCCCTTCATTTACTTAATATTATATTATCTGCAAGTACAGTTTTTTAAATACACATATATGATTTGAAGTACACTACAGCTGCACATTCAATACAATTAAGCCAAGCGCACTTCTTTTTCCACAATGGTTTCACTGCCTGCAGAGGCAATTACTTTCTAAAACCCTGTAATTAACTGATTATTAACCACTCTACATACTGTTGGCAGTCTGTGTGTCATTCAAGTAGAGTTCGGCATGGGACAATCGACTCAAAATTGAATTTAATGGAGTTTGACACTTGTGTGTTGCTACAATGCAAAACTCGAATAAGCATAAAACTGTTAAAATAGTCTATTTTTACTTTGACAATTTGTTGATACTTTTCAGTAATGAAAGTGATTTAGTTATTGCAGAGCAATCTGGGGAGAATGTAATGCCACCTTGTAAATTGCATAAAAGGAGGTATATTAGAGGGTAGCATAATGTTGCTATAACGTTTGAAATGGTCTTCAGGATGGTAGCACACTATGCTTTAAAATGTAGACAGCTCACTAGGTTATTTTTTGCTCATTATATTGTCTGTTGAGCAAAAATCACTGAGCATCATCAACAAGCCACATGATTTGAAGAATCACTCACAAATGGTTTGGGATGAGTTACACACTAGTTTTGCAAAATCTGAAAGTATGAGCCATAATAATTAGATTAAAAAAAAAACTGTCGTGACAAATTTTGTAGTTGGCTTGAGAAAGCCTGACCAGAATGTTTGAAGTTTAAAGTGGATGGATGGATGGGTGGATGGATGGATGGATGGATGGATGGATGGATGGATGGGTGGATGGATGGATGGGTGGGTGGGTGGGTGGATGGATGGATGGATGGATGGATGGATGGATGGATGGATGGATGGATGGATGGATGGGTGGATGGGTGGGTGGATTGATGGATGGATGGATGGATGGATGGATGGATGGATGGATGGATGGATGGGTGGATGGATGGATGGATGGGTGGATGGATGGGTGGATGGATGGATGGATTTGAATTCTGTCAGCTGTTTGAACAGTCTTGGCTCATTTTTAACATTCCATTAATGTAAGTCTATGGGATTTTTATGATTTTTAATCTTCATTTTTAGGAAAGCCATAAGTCAGATCAGTTAGAAAAGATACACACTAGGTCAGAACAGTCTGAAGGTCTGACTTTTGGAGGTTGTAGAGTCAAGGCTCTAGGAGGAGTTAGAGTCAGAAATGTTAGTCTCAGAAGAATAACTTAAATAGCATTTCAAGCATTTGTTAAAGTGAGAGCTGCACATTAAATAGTAATGGTTTGTTTACGCACATAAACCTCAAAAACCACAATGTCTGGAGTCTTTCCCTTACACAGACACACACACACACCCACCCACCCCTCAGCTGCTTCCCAACTGCACCACAGATCATTCTCCTGTTTCCATAGGAGGACGTCATTTCCATGATGAGCACTCAAGTCATATAGAAATGCACAGACTGACAGATGGATATGTGCCTTTTGCCAGGTGATATCAAAGTAAGACAACCGCACTCGTTTCAGTCTTTCATCAGTCTGTCAGAATCCCTTACATAAAAACATACATCTGTTCATGCTCACTGCGTGAAGACGATGCCTTAAACTCATCATGAAATCAAAATAGAAAATTATTGTTATTTATGGAATATTGCAGTATTTATTATAAATGATTTATCTATGTACAATTCATGCGCCCTCATAATCAAAATAATTTCCCCTCCCTCTTACAGCCACATCTCTTCTCTTCTCTGATGATGTGTTTACTGGTGTGACGGCGGGGCAACCTGTCATTCACATGAGATCGACCAACAGCAAACCACAACCATCCAATCAATCCCTGATGGACAAAAACAAGTCCCTCCCTACTTTTTTTTTTCTTGTTCGAGAAGCTATTTCACTCAGATATACACCACAATAGGAAAAAATTCTGTTGCAACTTCAATTTTGTCAACTATAAAGGTGCATTAAGCGATTTTTTTTTTTTAAACACTGTTGAATGTGGAGCAGCACAAGCAGCACAACACATTTGTAGCCATTCAGCAGTAGGGGGTGTGTCCACTCAAGAGGGGGGAGGAGAGAGAGTGAGCTAGAGGGAGATTTTTAAAGAAAGACTGTAGAAAGAGAGATGGCTGAGAGACATTACAAAAGAGAAAAATCTGAAGAATATCACTGGATAATGAAGGCTATAATCAGGCAAGAGCTTTAGAACTCGCATTAATGTTAGAAAAGCTTCAATGCGCTGGAGAGACCTAAGCGGGAAGGCCTGAAATGAATACCGAGGTTGTGTTTTTTCTGCTCCATACGTGAGCAACATTAGTTTTTAATGTCAAGTCTGGAGCTGGTGTGCTGCTGGTGACTAACAACAAACTCTTGTGTACTGTATGTTCATTTTTTTGTGCTTCCTTGTTGTTCATTTGTCATCTTCGCTTTTAATTTTTTGATAAAGAGACATTAACTGGTGCATTGCATGTTTGTGCATTTTGGGGGCGGAGCAATGAAGGGAGGGGTGAGAGTGCACATTTTTAAAAAGTACATTTTTTTAAATAATGTGCACTAATGAGACATTTTCAATAGGGCCAGGAACATATATTCAGATTTGCCAAAATAAAATATAAATCTCAATATGAACTCCAAAATTACCATTTTAAAATGTGTCTAATTTGGTTCTCATTTTCATATCTCCAAAAAAAAAAAAAAAAAAAAAAAAAAAAAGTGGAGAAACATCTGAGACAATGTTGATATTTCAAAACCAAGAACTCAACTGAATCTCCACAGCTGTGAAAAAATAACCTCTAGAAGAAAAAAAAAGTTCCAACACATGAAAAAAAAAAAAAAAAAAAAAAAAAAAAAATGGAAATCTCTTTAATGTCTCAGTTGTTTCTCCTAGACATCAATACGATTAAATGGAGAGCAAAAGGAGTCTCCTGCTTCTCCTGAGAAAAAGAACCCATTAATCTCATGTGTCTCCTAGCTTCAGAAGAGATCTTAATGCCTCATACTGCGCTCAGTCTTGTCAAGAAATCGACATCTGCAATCAAAAGTCAGTTTGTTTCTCAATATGAACTCTGTATGATAACAGGAGATTCATTTGTATCGATTTTTAATGGGAATTTTAGGAGAAACATCTGAACTGATACTTCAAAATAACCAAGAACTCAACTGAATCTCCTCTGAGAAATACAACTTTCCTTTAGGTTCCAACATGAAAGAAAATAAAAATGAGATCTCTGTAATGTCTCAATTGATTCTCCAAGGCAGTAATGAGATTAGATGGAGAGCAAAACGAGTCTCCTCCATCTCCTATAGTTTCAAAAATCTTTATGTCTCATGCTGTGTTCAGTAAGTCAAGAAAGTCTGCAATCAAAAGCCAATATGTTTATTATGGAAAGTTAAAGCTCAACATCCAAAAAAAGACTAAAGCATAGCATCCATAAGTTAACCACATCAGATGAAGTAGACAAAGATACCTGTGGTGATGAATCAAGCTTCCACTGAGCAAATCAGGTGCAGAAGACGTGAATCCAGCAATCCAGACCTCCAGCTTCCGTCTGTCTCCGTGTCTCCACGTGCTGGAAGATCTGAGAGCGTTGGTGATGTATTCCACACACCCCTCTGCTCGCCGAGCCTCTGAGCGAGAAGGAGAGAGAGGATGAAAGCACTACACCTCTCTAATATGAGAGACTTCAGTCAGAGCACTATGATTTGCAAGGACTGCCCTTAAATAGCCTTTCCACGAACTCATACACGTTGTCTCTCTCTCTCTCTCTTTCCCCTCCTGTTCTTCCCTCCTACTGCTTTGAGGTGTTGAGATGCCTACACACTCAGCATATATTACCCATACTCTCCTCTCCCTGGAGCAAGAACATACGCCTATACGTACAAGTTCAAGTGTGATATACGATTCTACAGAGACAGAAAAGCAAAGAGAATATTTAATAATCCTACAATTTTAATCCAAGTGCACTGCAGATATACTACATGAACAGAAACAAAGATGATGGACTAAAAATCAGAAACTATATGAAAGCATATGCCTGGATATGTGAGTCACAATGTGGCATTGCACAAAACATCAAATCAAGTAATACCCTTCAAAAGTTTTATTGAAAAATTAATATTCAGTAAGGATTCATTAAATTGATCAAAAGTGACAATAAAAACATTTATAATGTTATAAATGATTTCCATTTCCATTAAACTTTCAGAATCCTGAATAAAATTGATCAGTTTCCACAAAAATATGAAGCAGCACAACTGTTTTCAACATTGATAATAATCAGAAATGTTTCTTGAGCATCAAATCATCATATCAGAATGATTTCTGAAGGATCATGTGACACTGAAGACTCAAATTTAGCTTTGATCACAGGAATAAATTACATTTTAAAATATATTACAACAGAAAACAGTAATTTTAACACAGTGCTATACAGCTGCCAGTTGCTATATACATTTCCCATTTATCCCAATTTCCTATGGATAAAAGTATTGTTCTACATTTTTTGTCTTGTTTTCTTGTCAAGAATGCAGATTACAGAGGTAAAAATAATTGCAAATGACATGCAAACTGTTACATTTCTATACAAAAGGTCAACAATTAAATCATGTTTTTATTGTTAAATCTTTAAAATCCAACTAGCCAACCGTGTTTAAATTGATGCCCATGTATGACTAAATGCTTTCCCCATCCCTGCTGAGAAGCAAAAACCAGCCAAAGCATAGTGGCTTGTTTTAGCTGGTTTAAGCTGGTCAAGCTGGTCTCTCATCCTGACCATCTACAAACCCAATTCCAAAAAAGTTGGGACACTGTACACTGTGTTGTGAATAAAAACAGAATGCAATGATGTGGAAGTTTCAAATTTCAATATTTTATTCAGAATACAACATAGATGAAATATCAAATGTTTAAACTGAGAAAATGTATCATTTTAAGGCAAAAATAAGTTGATATTAAATTTCATGGCATCAACTCAAAAAAGTTGGGACAAGGCCATGTTTACCACTGTGTGGCATCCCCTCTTCCTTTTATAACAGTCTGCAAACATCTGGGGACTGAGGAGACAAGTTGCTCAAGTTTAGGAATAGGAATGTTGTCCCATTCTTGTCTAATACAGGCTTCTAGTTGCTCAACTGTATTCGGTCTTCTTTGTCGCATCTTCCTCTTTATGATGCGCCAAATGTTTTCTATGGGTGAAAGATCTGGACTGCAGGCTGGCCATTTCAGTACCCGGATCCTTCTTCTACGCAGCCATGATGTTGTAATTGATGCAGTGTGTGGTCTGGCATTGTCATGTTGGAAAATGCAAGGTCTTCCCTGAAAGAGACGACGTCTGGATGGGAGCATATGTTGTTCTAGAACTTGGATATACCTTTCAGCATTGATGGTGCCTTTCCAGATGTGTAAGCTGCCCATGCCACACACACTCATGCAACCCCATACCATCAGAGATGCAGGCTTCTGAACTGACAATGATAACAACTTGGGTTGTCCTTGTCCTCTTTAGTCCGGATGACATGGTGTCCCAGTTTTCCAAAAAGAACTTCAAATTTTGATTCGTCTGACCACAGAACAGTTTTCCACTTTGCCACAGTCCATTTTAAATGAGCCTTGGCCCAGAGAAAACGCCTGTGCTTCTGGATCATGTTTAGATATGGCTTCTTTTTTGACCTATAGAGTTTTAGCCGGCAACGGCGAATGGCACGGTGGATTGTGTTCACCGACAATGTTTTCTGGAAGTATTCCTGAGCCCATGTTGTGATTTCCATTACAGTAGCATTCCTGTGTGTGATGCAGTGCCGTCTAAGGGCCCGAAGATCACGGGCATCCGGTTTTCCGGCCTTGACCCTTACGCACAGAGATTGTTCCAGATTCTCTGAATCTTTGGATGATATTATGCACTGTAGATGATGATAACTTCAAACTCTTTGCATTTTTATAGCCAGGCTGGAAGACCAGCCAACTTAAGTGTTTTGTTTTGTTTTCAGCAGGGATAAAAGATACTGAGACAGGCAAGAGGCATGAAGATGTAAACCAGATCTTGGGACCAGAAGCCAGAGACATTTTCCAAACTCAGTTACAACTAGATGAGCATAACAGATGCATAAACATAAACATGTAGAATTTGTGTTGAGACTTTGGATAAAATGGCAGAAAGCCGGTTTAATTAAAGGGTTAGTTTACCCAAAAAATTAATTTCTGTCATTAATTACTCACGCTTAGACCTTTGTTCATCTTTGGAACACAAATGAAGATTTTGATGAAATCCGAGAGTTTTTTTATCCTCCATTGAAAGCAACGAAATGACCACATTCAAGGTCCAGGAAAGCAGTAAAGTCATCGATAAAATAGTCAACGTGACTATAGTGGTTCAACCTTAATGTTATGAAGTGACGAGAATACTTTTTAAATAAGGACTTTATTCAACAAATGTGTCTCTCCTCAGTCATTCTGCTACACTACTTACATTGCAGAACTTCCGTGTTTATGTCATGAGTCGGTGTCAGTAAATAGCGTAGCAGAAAGACGGGAGAGACAAATTTGTTGAATAAAGTCATTATTTTTGTTTTGTTTTTGCGCACAAAAAGTATTCTCATCACCTCATAATATTAAGGTTGAACCACTGCAGTCACATGGGCTATTTTAACAATGTCTTTAATACGTTCTGGGCCTTGAGTGTGGTAATTTCGTTGCTTTCAATGGAGGATAAAAAAATAAAAAAAAACTTTCGGATTTCATCAAAATATCTTAATTTGTGTTCCGAAGATGAATCAAGGTCTTACGGATGTGGAACTACATGAGGGTGAATAATTAATGGCAGAATGTACATTTTTGGGAGAACTAACTGATGTAGCACTAATTATCAACTGCAGGCCGACACTTTCACTTCCAGTTCTAGCAGAAAGAAAGGTTTGAAATTGTGTTTTGCTTAGATCAAATCTTCAGATGTGTCCTTTTGTTTACTCTTTGTCTGAACAGCTGCCTAAAGATACCACTGCAAATGACATTATAACTGACATACAACATCAACAACCACTACTTTCTGGACAATCAGCCACCTGTTTGAAATTATCACTTAAACTGCTCTTCACTGCACCATTACAGAGTATTTCCACATTGCTTAAATGACAAACAGGCTGAAATCCCTGCCAAGGGGTAATAAACTACTGTGCCATTTCTTCAGAAAGTGTGTCCAACTCTCACATGTAGCTTTAATGGGAAATCTTTCCTCATTCGGAGATACCCAGATGGGCAGCTATTTTGTTAGAGTGTTAATCTAAATCTAAATGCAAGCTGATATTTTGATGTGCTGATCCCAGTCAAAACTATTTAAATGACAGTCTAAATGGCACTTTACTTTCCACAAATAGGACTGGAAACTTGACTTGAAAGTTCAAAAACTCTTCTATTCTCTTCTTCTCTGGCTTGTTTCCTGATCTAGTTTTCTAATAAACTTGGGACTGTATATTACAAGTATTGTTGACTCTTTGACAAATCACTTTTGTTCCTCCTTTGTAAAGTGCTTTGGATAAAAGTATCTGCTAAATGCACACATTTAAAGTAAATGAAAGATAACATTTTAATAATGCATTTTTATTAATTCTCTTATTGAGAGACATGAACGCCTATTACTTTTCAACCCCTTTGGTACAATAAACTGATTAATGTCTAATTACCTAAATGATTCCAATTTTTTTAGTGACAGAGAAATGTGTTAAAACTACCTACATTTCATACAACACTCATTTTATTTTTTTAATAAGTTATAACTAGCATATTTAACAGTCCTCTCCCCCATAAGTTGTGTCTTTATTGCTTTAAACAAAAGTAATGGAAAATCTGTGAAAAATGTTAAATATTTGTGAGATTGCTCACTGGTCAGCATGAGTCAATAACACATTTTTACCTCCATGATAGTCCCTGTTATATACAAAAGCTACGTCATGCAGGCTTGGGGAGAAACATGGACAGTTTAGGAGGGTGAGCTGGACTGGTTCTGTTTCAGCTTGTTATCATTGTTTGCCAATTATGTCACATTGGCTCACCAAATAAAACCAAACTGCCCACACCTGCATGACAACAGCATTACCTTACATTTTTATAAAGAATCTAGAACAGTGTTATGGTTAACTAAAGCTAAAACTGTTAAAAGTTATTTTCAGTATTTCCAGTAATTGAAATAAAGATGGAAAAAATACAAAAAAAATACAAACTTTTTACCATGCCTTGAAATGTTTAAGTACTAAAAAATAAATTAAAGCCAAATAGAAAAAAAAAATTAAAATGAAAACTGAAAAAAAAAGCTAATTAAAATATTAATTAAACGGGGGGTGTAATGCTATTTCATGTATTCTGACTTATTTACACTGTTAAAGAGTTGGATTCTAATGCTAAACATGGCCAAAGTTTCAAAACACGAGTTTTGTGCCAAAAATACTCTTCCAAATCCTCATAAACTTCATGGTCTTTTTTTCGAGTATGGGGCTGTGTGACATCATAATAGCCGGAAGAGTGCGTGCGCACATGTCGACCAGAGCGAGAGAGCAAGAGCTCGCCCATCAACACGCGTTCGGCTTTATGGAAGTCGTCAGCAGCGCTGCACAGGTCACAGGACTTCACAAAATCAACAATGTCACCAAAGAAGTGGGTTTTTGGGTTGTGAGGGAAAGATAACCTTGCTTCCCAAAGAAGCCAGCATTCAGTGGAGCTGAGAGTTTTGTGCTCACGTGTTACATTGATGGGTTAGTTCACCCAAAAATGAAAATAATGTCATTAATTACTCACCCTCATGCCGTTCCACACCTGTAAGACCTTTGTTCATCTTCGGAACACAAATTAAGCTATTTTTGTTGAAATCCGATGGCTCCATAGCCAGCAATGACATTTCCCCTCTCAGTGAAGATCTTAACCATTGTTTTACAGTGTACTCATGATTTCCCTCAACATGGGAACAGCAGAACTGTTAGTCGATGGGAAACCAAAGTAATTTGCATCAATTTAATTTAAAAGTAATGTGTTACTTTACTAGTTACTTGAAAAAATTAATCTGATTACATAACTCACATTACTTATAGCCTGTGTTACACCTAATACTGGAATTAAGATTCACTCGGTTTTCCCTCTCATTTCTTTCTCTCTCTCATTAACACCTCGTAAGGTGTTAATCAACCCATGAACATGTCAACACATCAGTTCTCGCAAAGCTGGAGCACTTGAATATCTGGAAGTGACATCATCGTTTCTAAAGAAGCTAAAATAAACATGGAATTACTCCAACGAGACCACCACAGGAACACAACTTGTGATTTATACACAGAACCACAGATATCTGCTGAAGTCAACATGAAGAAAAATGGTGACTCAATCTGCATTCATAAACATTTCACTGCATGCTTTTCTAAAGAAAAAAGATCACACTTTAGATTAGGGTCCAATTCCCAGTATTAACTATTAACTATGATTTTTGCCTCAAACTCTCAATTAGTGCTTATTTATAGTTAGTAAAGTAGAAAAATGTCCTGATAATTTACTCACCCCCATGCAGATCTTTGTCTTTCTTTCTTCAGTTGTAAAGAAATTAAGGTTTTTGAGGAAAACATTCCAGGATTTTTCTCCATATAGTGGACTTCACTGGGGTTCAACGGGTTGAAGGTCCAAATGTCAGTTTCAGTGCAGCTTCAAAGAGCTCTACATGATCCCAGACAAGGAATAAGAGTCTTATCTAGAGAAACCATCTGTAATTTTCTTAAAAAAAAAAAAAAAAAATCATATACTTTTTAACCACAAATGCTCATCTTGCACTGCTCTGTGATGCGCCACACATTACGTAATCACATTGGAAAGGTAACGTGTGACGTAGGCAGAAGTACCGATAAAGTGTTTACAAAGCGAACGTGCAAAGACTAAATCAAATGGCATTAATAAAAAGAGGGTAAAACAACGATGTCACACGTTTTTGAAGATGGAGGAGAAAATGGGAGTTTACACCTATGTCACGCGTAACCTTTCCAACAAAATGCATGCCGCATCACAGTGCAAGATGTGCATTTGTGGTTAAAAAGTAAATACATTTTTATTTTTGTAGAAAATGACAGATGGTTTCACTTGATAAGACTCTTATTCCTCGTCTGGGATCATGTAGAGCTCTTTGAAGCTGCACTGAAACTGACATTTCAACCCGTTGAACCCCAGTGAAGTCCACTATCTGGAGTAAAATCCTGGAATGTTTTCCTCAAAAACCTTCATTTCTTTTCGACTGAAGAAAGACAGACATAAACATCCTGGATTACATGGGGGTGAGTAAATTATCAGGAAATGTTATTTCTGAAGAGAACTAATCCTTTAACTGTAGTCATTGGAAAGGATTAAGGGATGTAGAAAATATGATCATGCAGAATAAGGCATTAATGTGTGCTTTATAAGTACTAACAGCCAATATCCTAGCAATATGCATGCTTATAAGCAAATAATAGTGAGAATTGGACCCTAAAGTGTCACCGAAAAAAAAAATAAAATTGTTTCATCAAAAACAAACTTGCTACTTCTTCATTTGTAAATACACTGCATTACAGAATAAAAATGCAAAAACTTTTTCTGAAATGCAAGATGTGCCTAGTTAGGTGCAGTCTAAATATTTATCAGAGTGATTCCTCATGAGAGCATTAGTAAGCACCTGAGCCCATCTGGACACAATGGACACACAGTTTCTATTTATCCTCCGGACACGAGGACCTCCGGGGGAACGAGGCAGTTCATTGATGGGTGAGATGAGAGATGGGAAACTAAGCCAAATGAAATGTGCTTCAATTATGAAGTCTAGCCTGATGGCAGCAAGCAGCCTGTTCAGATCATATCACAAAACATGTGGCACGCAAGATTCAGAGTTTTTAAATGTAACCATACGAGGAGAATCTACACTATTGTTCAAAAGTTTGGATTCTTTTGTGCTCACCAAGGCTGCATATACAGGTGTTTCATCAAATAAAACATTACAAATCATTCTAATACACTGATTTGCTGCTCAAGAAACATTTCTTTCTAAGTGAGTGAGTGACGTGATGTGACACGTAGCCAAATATGGTGTCCCATACTTAGAATTCATGCTCTGCATTTCACCCATCCAAGTGCACACACACACACACACAACAGCGAACACACACTCAGAGCCGTTTTTGCTGCGCCGCCGGGGAGCGATCGGGGGTTAGGGGTCTTGCTCAAGGGCACCTCAGCTGTGGGGTAATGAGAGTGGAAGAGCGCTGTTCATTCACTTCCCCCATTTATTTCCTGCAGGTGTGGTGAGAAATTGACTCGCCCCAGGAATCGGGTCCCATTTAGGACCCAGAGCCCATTGGTTCAACAGATTTACAATGGGTAGCATTTTTAGCACCTGATTATAATTCCTGCAAAATCACATTATGAATTATATAATGTGTTATAATGACCATTAATGTCTTTTAAATGACATGGTTCATATACTAGTATATAACTGAGGCTATAGATTGTGTAATCAAGCATTTCTCGTTCTTACTGTGTTTTTAGTTAGCTTATGTGCTAGCATAGCATTTACCCGTTTAACCTGCTAGCTTAGCTTATATTATATTAAGTATTTTTTTACTTCCAATATCTGTTTCCAGATTGTTTTATTAAGCAATATAGAAATTCATTTTATGTGTCAAGCAAGTTGTTTGTGCACTTAATGTAATAAACATCATACCATAGTGAAATATTTTATAATTAGTCAAGACATCACGATAACTTTTGATCAGGCATTACCACCTGGGTCCTTAAAGGAGACCCGATTTTTATTTGGAATCAAATTAATGCCGCATATATACGCAAAAAAATAAAGTTTTGCAAATGAAAATTAAAGTATAGAGGAAAATAAATGTGCTTTTTTGCAAACAAAAATACAGAATTGCAAAAGAAAAAGTATTGGGAGAAAAAAAATGAAGTTTTGCAAACAAAAATAAAGAAATGCAAAACATAAATGAAACAGCGCGAAAAGCAATGATTTTGCAATACATATTTTCCATGGCCATATCTATTAATTTATTTGCAATGCTGCTTTTATTTTGTGTGTCAGTCCAGTTTGAGCTTGCGATGCCGTTTTCCCTTTGCGCTTCATTTGTCTGCGTGTCTCGCTTTGTGGCACTGTTTTGACGTGGGGGTGGAGTCAAGAGACGGGGTGTGTACAAGATGCCTCCCTGGAAGTGACGTCATCGGCCCGAGATGCAGCTCACTGATCCAGGTACTGTCATGATGAGCAGAGGCTTGCGAGTAGATCGCTTCTTTTTATTCAATAGCATTAAAACATGCATGTTTTATTAACCTTATTAACAAATGTATATGTGTATTAGCAGTGTTTGCTCAAGTTAAAGAAACTTTATTTTCTTTTGCAAAACTTATTTTTTTTGCATATATATGCGGCATTAATTTGACTCCATAGATTTCTCATGACACCAGTACTGAGACTCGAACCCACAACCTTTGGGATTCAAGTCTGGCTCTCTAACCATTAGACCACAACTAATCCCAAAAAATGTCTTTCTCTCTTTCTTTCGAAGTTTGTTGTGAAGGATTCATGCATCAATGCACAATAAGACCTGAAGTGCATAATAAGAAAGAAAACATTTTGGCTTCATGTTGACTTCTTTTTAACATAACCATCTCAAGTCCATCCTTGAATATAGATCTCCAATCTGATTCACAACATACACTAAGATGGTTAAATTAACTTAAATAAGGCCTTTTGATTAAATGACAGATGTGAGTGTGTCTCAATGACTTTCAATAGTGTAATCAAAACTTTATGAGAGGAAATGATGTCAGTGTCACCACAAGCTCGTATATGGAGTCAGCAGGTACAAAAAATGATTCAAGAATCAAAAATATATCTTGATGCTCATTAAAAGCATGCACATAAAATGTGTCTGTTGATTATAATGAAGTCCTAAGTGGGATATATTGTAACTGAAGACTGCAAAGGGTTTTACACACGTCACTCCTCAGACATACAGCAGATCTGTCACCCTCAATATAAACATGAACAAATATGGGATTTCAGCCATAGTTTCTTCCGATTCAGCCAGCAGCTCACAGCCCTCGGCCTGGCAGAGCTCACTGACGGATCCAACACACCTTCTGATGTGCGCTGGCCGGAGATGGAGGTCTGAGTCAGTGAACCACCAGGCTTAAAAACATCCAGATCCACAAATGTTTTCTGCATAATTGAGAAACAACATTTAATAGGGGTGTAACAACGATTCGGTTCGATACGCTAATCTCCAAACACATAGGGTAAACAGTTAACAAAAATGCTAAAATATTCATTAAAATGCTAAATTTGGTATTACAGCAGGGGTGGACTTGATTCTGGGTGGCTAAAAATATGCACCATTAGAATAAAAGGTTCTATATAGAACCTCTCACGGGTTCCCATAATTTCATGGATTTAGTTTTAAGTAGTTTTAATAGTTTAAAATTTTTTTAACTCAATTAAGCAGCTCATAAGCATACTTTATCACTAGAACAAAATTAAAATAACCCATTAAACACGAAAGTATGCAAACATTAAGACATTACTCCTTATATTAAACCCTTTTGCCATAAAGGATTCATTAAAATTGAGTCACGAACCCAAGATTTCTATAATGAACCCATTAAACCTTTTTTCTATTGTTAGACACATATGCTTTCAATCCGTCCCTGAGTGCATACATTTTAAATGTTTTATTTTATTAAATATTATATTTTGTTTTTAATTTAATATATCAAATGTGTGACTTTGGGTTTAACTTTTGATGAGCCATTATCTTTTTTAATGCTAAATTAAATGTCTAAACTTTCATTTTGGTTGAACCACACGTGATACATATTTTTGTATATATTATGGCATGGTTTGTTGTTACACCCCTAACATTTAAAATCACCAAGTGTGTCTGATTGTCATGAGCAGATGGTTTTAACTTCACTGGAAAGAGAAAAATCAGCCTCAAGATTCCTAGACGGCAATGAGCCTCATTCATGAAACAAGCAAAATGAATTTGTGCATTCACTTCAATCTGACAACTTACGCATTTATCATTTACACAGAAATAGTTATGCCTATTTCTCACGAATGAGACCCGAACTGCAAATTTTGCGCAAGTCTCTCAATTATCAGATTTTTCTTGATAGAAAAAATACCCAGTAATCTCTCACATTCAGAGATTCAGAAAATCTCAATAACGTCTCAAACTGTGCTCAGACTTGCCAAGATACCAAGTTTGCAATCAAAATCGTCTCGGTTACAAAGGTAACCCTCGTTCCCTGAAGGAGGGAACGGAGACGTACGTCGGACAGACCGACGAATAGGAATCTCGCTAGAGAGGCCAATCTACTTCGAGTGTAACTAAAACGAGCCAATGCACATTGGCATGCAATCATATGCATCAGCTGCTCGCCTCACAGCGCGGGTATATAATGAGCAGCAGGTGCGTTGCATCTTCAGGTTTTCGCTGAGGAGCCGAACCGGATAGGCGGCAGCATCAGCGGGGTACAGCGACTGTGGCGACGGGACGTACGTCTCCGTTCCCTCCTTCAGGGAACGAGGGTTACCTTTGTAACCGAGACGTTCCCATTCAGTCGGTCACGTTCCACGTACGTCGGACAGACCGACGAATAGGAATCCCTACCAAAGCGCCACAGGAGCTGCCCCCTTCCAGCGCTCTGTTGTAAGCCACCTGAACCCCCTTGCCTGAGGATGGAGGGACAGGGCTAACACAGAGAGAGTCGATCACTGCTGTTCCCCAAAACCCATTCAGTGAGACTATTGGATAACGCTGGGAAAGCGTACCCTTCGCTGGGAAAGGAACGCTGCGGAAGCCACATCCTTCCCCGAAGGAGTTATGTGGAGAAGTACATATGGACTAACCCTGTAGAGCTGTGCTACATATGGAAGAGCTGGGATGACTCCAACCCGATGAAGGGTAGGTTCTCCCAGAGGGAAAGACACGGGCTTCATTTAGGAGCAACCGTGGAACCAACCATATGGGATCCCTGTAGGGTCACACATATGGAACCCAGCCTAAACCCGGTTCTCAAGGATACAACGGAGTATAGGCCTGGCGCCAGACGCTCCGCCACGTCGGCTGCCGAAGGGATATCGGAGGACTCGACAGGGTCTGCCTTGTAGGGACTCTCTGGAGAAAAGAAGCGCATGTAGCGCAGCAAGCCGACACTAAGCCGGGGCCTCTCCATGCCTCTGACCTGTGGCGAGAACATGGGAGGAGACCGGCTCGACACGAAGGCTATAGTATCTAGCGAACGTGTTAGGTGTCGCCCAGCCCGCAGCTCTACAAATGTCTGTCAGCGAGGCGCCACGAGCCAGCGCCCAGGAGGATGCGACACCTCTCGTGGAGTGAGCATGCAACCTGAGCGGGCAGGGCACGCCCTGAGCTTGGTAAGCCAGGGCGATGGCATCCACTATCCAGTGGGCCATCCTCTGCTTGGAGACAGCCTTTCCCTTCTGCTGGCCTCCATAACAGACAAGAGCTGGTCTGAGGCTTTAGGTTCTGTCTATGTACAGTCGCAAAGCGCGGACTGGACAGAGTAAAGCCAGGGCTGGGTCTGCCTCCTCCGAGGGCAGCGCTTGCAGGCTCACCACCTGGTCCCTGAAGGGAGTGGTAGGAACCTTGGGCACATAGCCAGGCCGGGGCCTTAGTACCACGTGGCTATCACCCGGCCCAAACTCCAGGCACGATTCGTCGACCGAAAATGACTGCAGGTCCCCTACCCTCTTGATGGAGGCCAATGCCACCAGCAGCAAAGTCTTCATAGACAATCTTTAAGTCTGCTGACAGCAAAGGCTCAAAGGGAGCAATCTGAAGTGCTCTCAGCACCAGAGTGAGGTCCCAAGAGGGTATGGAGAGGGGACGAGAAGGATTTAACCGTCTCACGCCCCCTAAGGAACCTGATGACCAGGTCGTGCTGACCAACAGATTTGCCATCTAAAGGCCGGAACACACCAAGCCGACGGCGACGAACTAGTGGCGACGAAAGCAGACTGCGGGGTCGGCTGGCGTCGGCTGGCGTCGGCAGCGTCTGGGTCCAAAGTTGCCCTGACACACCAAGCCGACGTTCGACAGCCGACGGCCAAATAGCACGTCCGTTCTGCGCCTGCGTGAGATGAAATGCCTTTCCATGCCAGCAGGTGGCAGTAGTTTGTGTTCGTTGCTATGGTTCGTTGCTAGGGAGACCGGAAGAGCTACAGGGATACAAAACATAAACAAAGGTGCATGAAAAACCAGTTCTCGCTCATCACATACGGATTCGTGTTATTTCAAAAATGTCCGACACGTTGCAAATGGCACTGGCTTTGTCAGCCCTTGGTCTTTTGCTTGTGGAAGAGGAAAAGAAGAAGCGGATGAGAAAAATACGGAGAAAGCGCACTAAATGGGTGAAACCATGGATACTCCAGAGACAGGCCCAAGGTGCTTTCCCGAACCTGTGTCGAGAGCTCGAGTTACAGGAAACTTGTGGTTTTAAAAATTTCGCTCGGCTTTTTCCCACTCAATTTCACATGTTAAAAGAACTTATTAGTCCAATCATACAGAGAACAAACACGAACTACCGGGATTGTATCTCCGTGGGGGAACGTCTGATGATTACACTACGGTTCTTGGCAACAGGTAAGGTTATTCGTTGTTTGAACATTTCATTAAAACACCTTTTCAGTTGTGTTTATTTTGGTGTATTATGAAGCATTATAAAAGTGAAAAGAATTTTATTATTTTGTATCCAGTTGTAGCCTACTTTAAAAAGACACAATGTATAAAACATTATTATGGTTGTTTGTAGCACAATGTCTTTAATAACTGATAAAAAAAATATTTGCTTTAATGTAGTGTAGTACAAATGCATTAAAAGTGTTAGATTTGACTCTGTAAAAGGTGTGGAAAATTAATAGTGGAGTTATGTGTTTGTAATCTTTGCAGGAGAAAGCTTCAAGAGCCTTTCTTACCAATTCCGGGTGGGAATGTCCACAATTCAGCAATTTGTTCCTGAAACCTGTGCAGCAATCTACCAAGTCTTAAAAGAGAAATACCTAAAGGTATACATGTATCTGTTTAATGTTTTTTGTTTTAGCCCAAAAATGAGCAATTTTTTTGATCTCTCAGATATTGTTTTAGGAGGCCTCTGATGTAGAAATTAAAGATTTTTCAGTTTTTTTACATTTTAATAAGGGTAATTTTAGGGTCTTATATTGTAGTAGATAAACTGAAAGAATAGACAGGATGGTAGACCATGTGTCGAGGGCAGAGATCTAAGTATTATCCATCAAATTATAATTTCAATGCAAATAAAATTCCACTACTACATTCAAACAATACAGTCTGGCTGGCCTATTATGCTCTCTACTTATCATACTAAAAGAACACATTCATCCCCCCAGAGCACTTACAGGTTCATATTCAAGACCATTCATACCTGTCCCTGAACAATGCAACAGGCATCTCCCCCAAAATCCAAAACATAAAGAGCCTAATGCTGACCTATAAACACTTCTTCAACCCAATAGCATTGTGAGGACGAACAATAGAACCCATTAACTATGTAAATGTGATCTTGAGAGAAAAAAAAACATTTGCAGGCATTTTTTTTTAAATTTTTGAAAGTGATGTTGTAATTCTGCAGAAGTGGGCTTTGCAGGGTTAATTCAAGAATGTCAAAATCACTGAGTTATTAATGGTCTGACGAGTTAAACTAATTTCTTTTAATTATATTGTTTTTTAGTGCCCAGACACAGTGGAAGAGTGGCAGCAAGTAGCCGTTGGATTCCAGAATCAGTGGCATTTCCCAAATTGCCTGGGTGCTCTGGATGGAAAGCACATTAACATTCGTCCCCCTCCAGGATCTGGATCTAAATTCTTCAACTACAAGCATACATTCTCAATAGTGCTTATGGCACTGGTAGACAGCAACTACAGATTTCTGTATGTTGATGTGGGCTGCAACGGGCGCATTTCAGATGGTGGAGTGTTTGGGGGATGCTCATTGCAGGATGCCTTGGAGAAAAAGAACATCCAACATTCCTGCACCTGCACCACTTCCTGAATCAGACCAGCTGGCCCCTTACTGCATTGTGGCTGATGAGGCATTCCCCCTTAAAGGAATACCTCATGAAGCCATACCCGAACCGCAAGCTGTCTGTAGAGCAACGCATATTCAATTACAGACTTTCGCGAGCTCGAAGGGTGGTTGAAAATGCATTTGGCATCCTGGCAAATCGTTTTCGCGTCCTACTAACCACCATTAATATTCAAAGCACTGCCAAAGTGGAGGACATTGTTTTGTCTTGCTGTGCTCTGCACAACTTTCTGCGCAAAGAGTGCTGTGAAGTGTACATGGCAGGAATCGACCAGGAAGAACAAGATCATGACACTGTCCCTGGAAGATGGAGAGAAGACCCTGGCCTACAGCAGGCCTCTCTGCCACGCACAACCAACAGTACAACACACGCCAAACAGCTCAGGGATAAACTGTGCCAGTACTTTAATTCGGACACCGGTGCAGTGCCCTTTCAGTGGGGCAAAATATAAGCATGTAGCAAACTTGTTTCTTTCCCCCCTGACCTTGGTTTATGTTTTATAACAATGGTGTGAATTTGCAAAATAAAGTTTATATTTTTACATCATTGTGTTTTGTGATTTTTTTTTTACATAAAGAACAGTGAAGTACCTTTTACACAAAGTCAGTGTTTTATTTTTCAAATGTGCAAAAATAGCATTAAGGTAATTTACAGAAAAATATCAACAGTTGGTATTTAAAATAAATAAAATGTACAGAAATATAAACTTTGCATAAGTACTCTAATATAACGTACAACTAAGCGTGACATATTTACTAAATGCTACAATATCTGTTTACAATTTTGCTACATAAAAAATTACAAGTGTGTATACTGATTGGAAGATGCATCCAGTGCATGGTTGTGGCCCACTGAATATTTGAAAATGCAATTATCAACCTCATGCTGGAAATGTGGCAGTAGATGTGGTGGCAAATTCCGCATTCTGTGTTCAAGATTTTTGCAGTAAGCTGAGATGGCATCATTGGTGTTTTCCTGTGATGCCAACTTTTCCAGAGTTTTGCCGATGGTGCGCATCAAGTTTGTGGATTCCTCGCTGGAGGATTCGTCTTGCATCTTCCTGCGCTTCCCTGGAGGCTTTGGTTTTATGTTGGAGCTTTGCAAATGGTCCTTTCTCATGGCTGTGGACTCAGTTCCACAGATGGTGGATTCAGCCAAGGGTGTACTTGACCGTAGGTCAGCATCACTGAAGCTGGGGTCTTCATGGGTGCCAGTCCAGGTGTCACTGTTGGTACCATCTGAGGGTGAACAGGAATCACTATCAGCCGCAGGTTCCTTAAAAAACATAAGATACAAATGTGACAAGTTAATGTAATGGCTTGACTTAATATGCGGAGTTACTTGTGAATAGACTCTTTTAAAGAAGCACTTGCCATCTTACAAAAAGCAAAATGTTTATTTTATTCTGAAATTAAACAATAAATAAATAAATAAATATAAATATATTTGTTTATTTACCATGATCATTAGATTTGAAGTGCTCTCCTTCCTTTTTGTGTGAGGCTCTAGAAACTGCAGGCGGTTCAGGATCCATTGCTGCCTGCCAGTCTTCTGAGCTCCAGAACTTCCTGAGGGTCCTTGTTTCTTATAACGCATGTATTGGGTTCGCAATGAATCCCACCGCTTCTTGAGCTCTTTTTCTGAGGGACAAAGTAAAATTTTGTAAGCATTAAGTGTTATGGCTGCTTATTTTGTCACTTTAATGAGTATTTGTTATGCCAACAAATGTTACTTTTTGCTGTATTGTTAATTATATTATTAACAATTTGATTAACTTTAATATTATTATGAAATATGAGATGCTAGCACAGCACATATTAATTACTGTCTGTTTCCATAAACAAACTTAGTTTGGTACACACAAAACACTAAAATGGTTATATTAGTTTTACTATGGACTATTGAACAATTACAAACAAGCTTTCTCAATTGCCAAAAAGGAAATCTTACCTGATATGACGAGTTTATTTTCGATCTCACGCCACAGTTCAGCTTTCAGCACACGGTTGACATAACATTTTTCCGTAATGTCATACAAACCCGGCCTTTCCTGGATCATGTTGATCAATTCGTCTTCACTTGCCTCGTTCCAGATAGCCATGTCTTTCACGTACCTAAGGTAAACAATGTGTGTTCCCTCTTGACTTCGTCGTTTACTTGCTTCGTCACTTCCGTTTTTCTTTTCTCATGCACTGGTTCGCTAGCTGAACAGCCAATCAGAATGATCATATGGCCCGACGGCCCGACGAGGTCCAACGCCGATTCAACATTTCGAATCGGCCGAAACAAAGCCGACGAGGACCAACTTCAGCCGACGGTGCAGAACACACCGAGGAAACTTAGTCGGCCGACGAAGAAAAACTGCCCGACGGCCGACCGTCGGCTTGGTGTGTTCCGGCCTTAAGTGGTCGTGGTAAGCGGATATAGCAGCAGTATGGACTTTGAGGGTGGAGGGGGGACAGCCTACGCTCCAACCCTACTGCAAGAAGGAAAGCACGACTCTGATCGAGCATATTCGGGGGTCTTCCCGGCGAGAAGAGCACCACTCGACGAACAGGTTCCACTTTGAGGCGTAAGCACGTCTCGTAGACAGTGCACGTGCCGAAGTGATGGTGTTAAGTACCTCAGGGGGTAAGTCACCTAGAACCTCCGCATCCCGTCCAAGGGACCAGACATGGAGTTTCCAGAGGTCTGGACGCGGGTGCCAAAGAGTGCCCCGTCTCTGAGAAAGAAGGTCTTTCCTCAGAGGGGTGGGCCAGGGAGGGGCTGTCGCGAGGAGTGAGAGTTCTGGGAACCAGGTCCAGTTGGGCCAGTAAGGCGCAACTAACAAGACCTGCTCCTCGTCCTCCCTGACTTAGCACAGGGTCTGTGCAAGTAGGCTCACTGGGGGAAACGCATATTTGCGCAGGCCCCGGGGCCAGCTGTGAGCCAGTGCATCTGTCCCGAGTGTCCCCTCGGTCAGAGAGTAAAACAACTGGCAGTGGGAGGTTTCTGGTGAGGCAAACAGGTCTACCTGAGCCTCTCCGAATTCTCTCCAGATCAGCTGAACCACCTGGGGGGTGGAGTCGCCACTCTCCTGGCAGCGCAGCTCGTGATAGCTCGTCGGCCACACGGTTGAGCACACCGGGGACATGAATGGCGCGAAGCAACCTCAGAAGCTTCCGACTCCACAGGAGGAGATGGGGGGCGAGTTGCGACATGCAACGGGAGCGTAGACCACCTTGACTGTTGATGTACGCAACGGTTGCAGTGTCCGTACGGACCAGTACATGCTTGCCCCGTAGCAGGCCTTTGAGGCGGCTCAGAGCAAGGCGTACTGCCAGCAACTCGAGGCAGTTGATGTGCCAATGCAGATGGGGTCCCGTCCAAACCCCTGAGACTGCATGCCCGTATTACGTGGCACCCCAGCCAGTGGCAGAAGCATCTGTGAACACCACAGCATGCCGGGACACCTGTTCTAGGGGCACTCCTGCCCAAAGAAACAAGGGGTCCGACCACGGACTGAAGGTTCGGCGGCACTCCTGAGTGATTGGCACCCGGAACGTGCCGCGCTGCCACGCCCATCTCGGGACTCGGCCGTGAAGCCAGTGCTGAAGCGGTCTCATATGAAGCAGACCGAGCGGTGTTACAGCCGCAGCAGCCGCCATATGCCCCAGGAGCCTCTGAAAGAACTTCAGTGGGACCGCTGTCCTGCCATTGAATGTATTCAGGCAGTTCAACACCGACCGAGCACGTTCCTCTGTGAGGCGTGCTATCTGCTCGACCGAATCCAACTCCATACAGAGAAAAGAGATCCTCTGCACCGGGGCGAGTTTGCTCTTTTCCCAGTTGACCTGAAGCCCCAACTGGCTGAGGTGTCTGAGCACCAAATCCCTGTGTTTGCACAACTGATCCCGGGTCGTCGAGATAGTTGAGAATGCGAACACCCTGTTCCCTCATGGGAACAAGGGCTCCCTCCACGACTTTCGTGAAGACGCGGGGAGACAGGGCCAGCCCGAAGGGTAGGACTCCGTACTGATATGCTCGACCTTCGAACGCGAATCTCAGGAATGGCCTGTGTCGCGGAAGAATTGAAACATGGAAGTACGCGTCCTTCAGGTCAATCGCTGCAAACCAATCTCGGGGACGGATGCACTCGAAAATGCGTTTCTGCGTGAGCATTTTGAATGGTAGCTTGTGGAGGCTCCGATTCAAAACTCGCAGGTCCAAGATCGGTCGTAACCCGCCGCTTTTCTTGGGTACAATGAAGTAGGGGCTGTAGGGACCGGCTCTATCGCGTCCTTCGCCAGTAGGACTGCGATCTCCGCACGCAGGACAGGGGCATCGGCATCTTTCACTGTAGTGAAGAGGACGTCCCTGAACTTGGGGGGGACTAGCCGACCCTGATGGTCTGAAGGAGCCAGCGAGACGGACTGGGGAGCGTTAACCCGGCTCGCAGAGACCGTAAAAGCAGGACCAAAGGTACCACCGGTGTACCCGCAGCAGGGCAGCGAGGTGGAACACAGGGACGCGGCTCGGGGGGCTCTCTTTGTGAGGCGGCCCGAAGCGGCATCACAGTGTGCTAGGCAACACTTACCTGGCTCCACGGATGGACAGAGGGAGCAGTCGAGGCTTTGGCTCCCCGCTGCTCGCTGCTGTCCGCTGGCGACAGAAGAGGGGGATGAGAGGGGATGAGAGTGGTGAGGTTTTTTCTCCTCCCACTGCTCTCCAAACCCTCTTCAGACCTGGAAATGGAGGAACTGCTCTTTGAAATTTGGGTACCGCTGCCTCTTGGGTCAGTGGCGGAACAGAAACAAACCCAATAAAGGATTTACCACCTGGCCCTCCTCCAGGGGTGGAAGAGCAGCCCCACCCATCTCTGGGTCGCCTGTCTCAGGGGTGATTCTCACCAACCAGTTAAACAGCTGCAGAGACGGGAGGCGTCATCTCCCCGCAATGGATACAGCAGAGCCTGCTGGGCCGGAGTTTCTTGCAGGGGACGACACCCTTGGCGACGAGCAGACTGAGGGGCGACCCAAGAGGAACTCAATGGTTTGTCATGGGAAGCTCCCCGATCCGCTACTAACTGAGGAGAACTGCTGGGCTCAGTCCTCGACAGTGTCACCGAAAGGCCACCTCGTAAGATGGGAGCATTGAGAAAGCATTTAGCTTGACAACCTCTCACACCTCACAAAGTAAGCCAGGGGGCACTTCCGGACCACGGAGGTGGACATCGTCTGGCTGAGGGCCTGCGCCGTGACTTTGATCACGGTTAGTCAACAAGCGCAGCTCAACCCCAGCACAGAACTACCCTCATGCAAAAAGAGTGCCTTGGCCTCACATGCAGGGTGGGTGTGGTCTGTGTACAGCCACCCCATCCAAGAGGGTAGTGAGAGAGGAAAAAAACTTATGCAGATTGGCACCTTTGGCATTCCATATTTATGGCACCAATATACCCCCATACTGCCAAGTTTTCCATACACATCTGGAAGACCCAGGAAAGCATGGCTGTAAACTCTGAATCTGAGTCAGCATAAGCACACACCATTACAGTGGGCAGCGTCACCCTCATTTCCAGAGAACAGCACTCTCTCCGATGCTGCAATCGACGTCTGTCCCTCAGCTGGAGCTCTGAATGAAATGTTAGGTTCCCCTATGAAAAAGGACCAGCAATCCAATCCAGAAACTGCACAGCTTGCAATGCGCTAGAGAGGGAGGGGCCCTAGGGGGTTGGTTCCCCGAAGGAACCCCTCAACCTCATGTCACCCAAGCCATATCAGCAAAGTAGACCTCTTCTGGTGCACCAGAGAGGGCGCTACAATGGAGATTACGCAAGGGAACCGCGCATCTAGAGCGCCGAGCGAGCGCTGGGTTGCCGTGACAACCCGCGCTGCAGCCCGGCAGCTCGACGGCACACGACACGCAGA
The DNA here is from genome assembly GCF_024489055.1 of Chanodichthys erythropterus. Taxonomy (NCBI): domain Eukaryota; kingdom Metazoa; phylum Chordata; class Actinopteri; order Cypriniformes; family Xenocyprididae; genus Chanodichthys; species Chanodichthys erythropterus. The sequence goes on from NC_090233.1 coordinate 49,408,926, forward strand.
GGAGCGAGAGGTTTGCTCTCGTTGATCTCCACGGTCTCCCAGAGTGTCGGGCAGACCCGCGGCTGTGCTTTTACACACAAGCGGCAGCTGGCCAACAACAGAGGGGACTCAAGCTTCCCGGAGAAAGGAGAGTCACGACCGGCGTGTCGACGTGATCATGTTCTCATATGAAAACATGAACACCCACGAACATCATTTCAGCACGCGCCCAGACATGCGAAACGGTGATCGTGGCCGTCAGTGAGGACAGGAACGATCGCATCCTGAAACACAAGTAGGATGTCGTCTTTAAAAAGACGCGAATCTACTTGTGTAAGCTCTTTCAGGGAATTTACTCTTTTAGAAGTGCTGAAGCACGCAGGGGAACGGCCACCGCAACGCAGACAGGGATTGTTCTTTTTATTTGTGCAGCCTGTCATGTGCTTTCTCTCTCTTTGAAGGCGCTCACTCTTACCAGCCGTAAAAACGGCTTTTCAGCGCTCAAAAAAGCACCGTACCGGCCGTGAGAACAGCCTTCTGACGCTGTCAAACAGCTATTTGCTCAAAAACGGCAAACGAAACAAAAACAGAAAAAGAGAGGACTTCGACCCCGCTGCTGTGCTGTTCGCCCACACTCGGAAAAAAAGAGAAGTTCAACCAAAAAGCTTGACTCGTCTTCTAGCAGACACTCGCTTGCAGAGAACAGGAACAAACACCGTTCGGCTCCGAAGCGAAAAGCTGAAGATGCAACGCACCTGCTGCTCATTATATACCCGCGCTGCGAGGCGAGCAGCTGATGCATATGATTGCATGCCAATGTGCATTGGCTCGTTTTAGTTACACTCGAAGTAGATTGGCCTCTCTAGCGAGATTCCTATTCGTCGGTCTGTCCGACGTACGTCGAACGTGACCGACTGAATGGGAACCAGAGATCTCCATATGAACTCAAGCATGTCATAAAATTTTTCTAAGAGCAAATGATTAATTGCATTCCTCTATAGTCCTATTGTGCGTCAACTATTGACTCATTTATGCATCCAAAGGAATTTTAGGAGAAACATCTGAGACAATGTTCATTCTTCAATAAAACATACTGTAAATCCATTGCAAAATTATGTTCTTCCTTTATTTAGTCCCTTTGAATTAAAATTACTTTTCTGACCCCACTGGTGGATATTTTTTCTTGTTTTAAGCATAAACATTTTATTTTGATGGCTTTTTTTTTTTTTTAAATAGTACCTTCAGTCATTTTGCTTTTCAAATAAATGCAATGCCAAAAAGCAATGCAATTTCCACTAAAAAATAAATAAAATCACAAATGAGAACTTTATAATATTTCAGTTGTTTCTCAGTAATATTAACCTCACTGAAAAGAAAATTCAACCAGGAGATCTCTAACATCTTGATTTTTTTCCTTCTATAGACAGCAATAAACCTACTTTAATGCATGATCATTCATTTAAACTTTTATGAGAAATATTTGAGTTCATACTGAGATCTTTGACTTTTGCAGGCTGATCTTAGCAAACCTGAGCACAGCTTGAAACATTATGAGATTATTGAGGTCTTTGCTCTCCATCTAATTTCATTACTGAGATGAAAAATTTCAGATATTTTGGGATGAAATTCCTCCATGTGAAATTAACTAGATTACACAACATCCAAACTACTGTATAAGAAGTGTGGCATGTGCCATATGAACTGCACATCTTTGTTAAAACATCGTAACTCAGAAACATATACAATATGACTTATTTATGGTGTTTTTGTGTTTTCTCCATGGAGATTAAGGGCCGTATGGAGAGAGGGGACGAGACTGTGATAAATTATACAAGGTCACAGCAAGGTTACAACCTTGACTGCTGAAATATTGAAAGAGGACAATTGAGAGCGAGCAATAGTCCTCTGAGCTCTTTACACATTACAAAAACATGAGCGTGACTGCAAAGATACACTCGACCTCTCAGGGAAGGTCACATGGATTCATGGAAGCCATATGTATTTCAGAAGGACGTGCTTTTGGATTGATGAATCACGGATGCACTTTGACAGCTCAGTGCCCTTGACCCAACCCAAATAACTTATCCTTCCTTAGAAAATGTGTTAAAGTAAATAACTGTGGGTAAAGGTGTAGACAAGAAGTAGACACCAAACACACTCCTGTGGTTCTCAAACTCAATTAAAACACTGGATCCAGATCTTATATTACACTATGAGTGAATTTTAGTGCTGTCAATCAATAATAATAATAATAATAATAAATAATAATAATTTCACATTTAATCTCCCAATTAATGTACAAACAACATAAAGACAGTATATTTTAAAATTTTAATTTGATCTAACAGGTAGGAAATATCCAGAATCAAAGCTGTTATGAAAAACATCATGCATAATTTAGATTAATTACACACACACACACACACACACACATATATATACATATATATACATACACACATATACATATATATATATATATATATATATATATATATATATATATATATATATATATATATATATATATATATATATATATATATATATATATATATATATATATATATATATATATGTGTGTGTGTGTGTGTGTGTGTGTGTGTGTGTGTAATTAATCTAAATTAGATTAATTACACAATCCTTTCGCCATATTTATTTGTCACTCTCACATGTAAACAAGCTAGATATATCTACTTCAGTATAAATGGTATAGCAATATCTCTATCAGTTGACACATTCCTATCGTTGTATGCTATATAACGTCATACCACCCATCCCTGTGGTCCAGCAGTCCTAAATCAGCCATCAAGTGCTGGACCACCATCACATCATCATGACCACCACCGAAGACGTTCCTGAGAATGACTTCAGGTTCTACAGTATACTGGATCTGGCAATAACCACATAAACACGGTAAACAGGAACTCTTTCTTGATTACAAACGCTTTGAAATGTTTTGGGTGATGTGGCGGTGGGTGATTCTTGCCAAATATACAGTATGAGTACAGCCTGTCTCAAACAGTACGGACAGAACGATACAGAAAATCTCAATATCAGGGATATTCCATGTACGTTATCCCAAATGATTATCAAACATTCATAAAGAAACCAGTGTTACTGCAGTTTCAATCTCGTTTCACATATAGTGTAATTTTAGTTATAGTAATGAAATAACACACTAACATAATGTACATAATGCAACAACTCAAGTTAAATTTATTTGCATAGTGCATTTCCCAACACACATTGTTTAGTGCAAGCAAACTGGTGTCAGTGTGTTTCCATCCACCACTTTTTATGTGAATTTTGGGATTTTGCAAAAAAAAAAAAAAAAAAACGATCAATGGAAACACCAAGATACACATAAATTCTAAAAATGTGCATGAAAAAATTTTTTTTTTCAATTGAGGCAGATAATATTTTTTATCCGATAAGAAGACATGCACATAAACTACTACCAAATAAATCCCTCAATGCACAACAGAAAAAAAACAAAAACTGTTGCCTCAGAGGATGTGACTGGATAACTGGAATAACCAGTGGACCAATCGTATCACAGCATCTCAAATGTTGGTTTGGTCATTCTGAAATTTCTGATACAAAGTCTGTCTTCAAAATGATTGGATACCATTTTGCATGATTGTGTTTCCAAACACTACGCATCCATCTCTCGAACACAAGATAATATGACAGCGTTTATTGCATTTCATCTTCACGTTCTGAGGCAAAACCAGTTTGTGATGTATGAAAAAAAGAGCCTGATTGCAACATCTTCAGTTCAATGCTCAAAATATTTAATTAGTTTGAGTAGGGCAAACTCAGATTAAACAAATGAGTAATCAAATTAACTGAGTATTTAGAACTTTTTTCTTTGGAGTTCACAGAACTGACACATTTTAAGTACTCTGAATTGTTTTGTTGTTTTCAGTTTTATGAACTTGTTTCTTTTAATTTAGACAAACTTAAATTTCACTGAAACTGGGCTGGGATTTCCCAGCATGCTTTGCCATGAGAATAAATGTTAAAATTAAGTGTTATGTAATGTAATATAAAAAATTAAAAAAATATATATAAATGTACTTTTTCAGCAATTGCTATGCTATGCTAATCTTAATAAAGCATTGTGTTACCAATTAGCATTTACTGAATTAGCCAATTATAGCTAGCTAAACTTCCACTACTAAATATATTATTTAAGATGTCGACGATAATAGCCTCGTGGGCAGCACGCCAACATATAGCACCATTGCGCTTCAGGCGACCCAAGTTTGAACCCCGGCTCAAGGACCTTTCCCAATCCTGTCCCCTTCTCTCTCCCACTTTGTTTCCTGTCTGCTTATAAATACACACATATACATATATTATATATATATATACATATATTATATATATATATATATATATATATATATATATATATATATATATATATATATATATATATATATATATATATTATAAATAAAAACATTGATGTAATTGATGACCTCAAATATTTTGAGTTTTGCCAAGTGACAAATTTGTTCTCTTGAACACATGGTATGGAAACCTGGCTTTATTCGCAAATGTTTTATGCAATAATCCAATTTGTTAAATTTACAACTTTGGATGGAAACATAGCTACCAATACATGTTCTATGGAAACCAATGGTTTCAATGGAAATCAATGGTTTACTCTGGGATAGAAAAAAAGTATTTTAACAAATAAAAATTACTTCAACTTTAACTTACGACTGTGCTTCAAACAAAACTTATGCAACTGACCTGCTAATCAATGACAAATCCAGAGATTGTTAAAAAGCAGTTTTAAACCATACATTCTAAAAAATGCTGGGTTAAAAACAACCCAAGTTGTGTTGAGAATGGACAAACCCAGCAATTGGGTTGTTTTAACCCAGTGGTTGAGTTAAATGTTCAACATTCTGGGAAGTCAACTGAATTACTTAAAAATTATATGGTTGGCTTAAAATTAACCCAAAATAGGTTGGAAATTAAAAATCAGACACATAATTACTAGAGACAACTATAATAAGCAATTTAATAAAATGTTTCTTGTTAAATTATTATTCATTAAACTTATTAATAAATGTTCATTTCCAACATACTTTGGGTTCATTTTAAGCAAGAAATACAGTATTTTTTTTTCTTTTTTTCTTTTTGTTTTAAATAGTTGAGTTAAATAAAACTACCCAGCAGGATGGGCGAATATAACCCAACCGCTGGGTTTGTCCATTTTCAACCCAACTTGGGTTGTTTTTAACCCAGCATTTTTTTTAGAGTGTAGAGTCTATAATAACCTTCTATTTAAAGGAAAGGCAACTAAAAAGTACCACTGAATCCACTGATGACAGTTCTGCTGATGATGGATATATTATTGTATATTTTAGTGATGTCCATACTAAACCTTCTGCTAGCCTTTTAAAAATGGTCTTGCCTTCTTTTTTTGGGGTCATTTAATGATACTAGCAGGAAAAACAGATGTGAGTGGTTTCCGATCTTGGAATGTCCGAGCCAACAGTCAAACGCTCAATGGAGGCTTTTTACATTTTGTTTGGCTGTAGATCTGAGTCTTCTTTTGGATGCTTGACATTCAGTGGAACTGAACGGCTAGTTCTCGGACATCTCTTCCAAAGACAGCGGTGAGGCTTCTTGAAGGCGTGAGGGTTCGACTGCATAACGGAGAATGACACACAAGGGCTGAGATGAGTAGTTTTTCCACCAAAATATCCACAGTTCCCGAAAGGCCCCTGACAAGCTGTGTACACTATTATTATTGTCATAGATACTGCTGTGTTCGAATGCTCCTTTTTCGTCATACAAGGATAGAGTACTCAGTCATCCAAAGCATCTGGTTTACGTGCAGCAGTAAGAGGGCTATTCGTTCTGTGTCATTCCCATATGACAGCGGGCTGTCATACTACCCTAAATGGATCTAGCAGTGGCCCATGGACTAAAGCTGACGCTGGTTCTTCCAAAAACAAGCAGCCAACAATCCAATGATTTAAAGGTAAAAACAAATAGATATGAAAATTACTTAAAGGTACTTTAACCCTTGTGCTGTGTTGAAAATCCTTTACCTAATTTGGTGTTCCCGTTAAAAAAATGACCAGTCTTTTAAATTGTTTGTAAATCTTCTATTATTCTCCATTATCACCAAATAATGGGTTCATTCATCTTGTCAACTTGTTTTCTTTCAGTTAGCTCAGGTTTTATATTTCTTTTTGGAACAGATTGATCATAGGCCTCATTGGTTATTCAACTAATTTATTCACATTTTTTTTTTTTTTTTTACATATGGAATAGGCCGGGATTGATTGTAACACATCCAGAAGCAAAGCAAAATGTTCTCTTGCCAGCAGTAAGTTTCCAGGAACAGAGCTAGATTAATAGAGCAGCAAAACGATTCATTCCTACCAACCTGCCAAACTCATCTTGGAGAAAACATTCACCTGCACATTTGAATCATTTTGCATATGCATCCTAAAATTTTCCAACATTGCACCTTCGTGAGGATCCAAACTGCCTGCGAGACTTAAATTCGAGCTGCTCTGAAAGGATTGACAGCTACTGTCAATGTAAACTACAGCAGCACATCACAGCCATACTTTTGAAAATTATAGTTGCCACACCTCGACATTGTTCCGATGCTGTATTTCAAGACATTTGTCAGGTTTTTGTCCTTAAAACGCTCGTGTGTAGGACTAATTTCTTATGCAGAGAGAGAGAGAGAGATTAAGCATGTGTGAATTACCTGAGTCTGTGCGTCTCTCAATAGTGTTCAGCAAAAACGTCTCTATGAATAGAGAAACTGCAAGTTTATCTGATTCAAGATAAGCACCGATATCACCTCGCTAGTGAGAAATGTCATGTAGCTTTTAAGTTGTTAAACTATTTTCTGATAAAACTGTCAGAGCAGTGCTGACAACATGTTTCTGTGTGTCTGTACTGTATGTTTGTGTGTTTGAGTGAGAGAGAGCAGGTACATTCATAAAACAATTTTGTGACCAAAAACATGGAAATAATTTGTTGTTTTTATACTATTGTTTACTATATTTATTTGCTTGGTCAGTGTCGTGGGTTTTGTTTCTTTTGCTGTTGTCGGCTTTAAGGACTTTTTGATATAACTGAAATCTTTTGGCAAAGTGATATGAAACTGTAATGCAGAACTACTTTACCTGTGCGTTTCCCTGAAAATAATAGGTTGTTTGCACATGACGTCACAGCAGCAGCGCGAATGAGGCTGGAGGGCAAGGAGTGATTTTTCTATATAGGAATCCTATCAAAAACTCAAATTCGTATGTTTTGCTTCATTTATGGTTGCTCAAATCGATAAAATCGAGAACCCAGAAGGTGTTTATATACATACTTATACCGTTTTTTATAACTTATATTGTTTTTAACTTTAAAAGTTGTCGCGTTTAATATCGTTTTGCGTCTGCTGATACTGAAATGAATAGATACCTGCTTACCTTATATGTTTTTGACTTGGTTAAATATCCACATTCTTCATGGTATCGTTTGCAGGGAAGATAAGCTATTTTATCCCACTGAATGATAATTTGATGTTTTCACTTGTTTTGTAGTATTCCGTTCACAATGTTGATCTGGTTACCATGAGAACAATGTCACGCGCTGCTACTTCAGCCATCATAGTAGAAAATGTCTAAATAAATAAATGTTTAAAAAGCTGACAGACGTCGATTCAACAACAAAGACAACACTTTCAAAAACACTCAGCTAACTTATGTGATTATTTTATTGAGTGATAGGGAGTGGGTTAAATAAGTGACATTATTAGATTTGATATATTGCGTCTTCCCGTCACCTCCTCAACCTGCTTCCCTTTTGTTTTTACACATATAAGGCAACATTTTACCATCCAGTTTTTTCTTTGAACGATGATGTGAGCTCCTGTAGCAATTCTCGATTCAGCATAAATGACATACAATGGCGACATTTTTCACACTCGCGACAGAAAATCAAAAATACTGCCCCAACTTCACTAGCAGAAAGGCAGCGTGAAACAAACACAGACTAGAACTGAATGCGGCAGGAAGGCAGCTTCACATTCTCTATATCTATCTCCTCGATGGCAGGAAAGTCTTTCAATTCAGTGGAAAAGTCGCTCATCTTCATAACATAAAGATCACGTCCAACATATGTTGTGATTTTCTGTTTATACCTTTCTAAATCAGCACAGAAAGGACTTTTCTCCATCTCTTCCATTCTAATTTTCACTGCTTGCCCTCCATCAGTTCTTCGCGCGTCACCAGAACCACCAAACAACCTATTGCACACCTTAGTACATTCATCAACCAATCAGATTCAATCATTCAAAAGCCCCATGTAACTGTCCATAAATATCATTTAAAAATGTATTTTGTTTGTACTGTGGAATCATTTTGTCATTTTAGAATTTTCATTCTTTATAACAAAGTAGCACAAGTTGTTCCAAATGATAATGAAAAACATGACTTAAAACTGTGTTCAGTAGTTTTTACATCCATCAAATCGCAGCTTAATATCAAATTCACTCGGGAGATTAATTAAATTATACTACATTAACAAAATATTTCATATTTTCCCATATATTTTTTTAAATCTCTACATTTGTACATATAAAAAAAATTATGTTTTTATAAATACTGTACCAGTGTGTATCCAAATGTAAAAAAAAACTTGTATATGAGCTAGAAACACACTTTATGTACAAATATAGTGAATAAGAGAAACTCTGTATGTGTAAAATCCATTTAATCCCCGTTAGTTTGATTATCTGATTAAAGAAACTCTTAAACTTTACGTTCCCATTTGAACCATCTCCCTGTAAGACAAACAGCTCCAAAGACGCAAGATATTTGGCCGCACTACCGCTGTTGATCAGACAAAAGACATCGGTTTGTATTTAGATTAGACTGTCATTTGCATACCTCTTCAGTGAGGAAAGTCTTGACAGAAAACACTGCACTGTTTTCAGCATAAATATTTATGAAAACAGAACAGTGATCAATGCTCTGATGTATGAAATGCACCAAAAGCAAACAGCACTATCCCTACCGTCATGTTCAAAGCACTTTATGTTTTGGATTGTTTTCATGCGTAGTTAATAGGTAAATGAGGACAGCTGCTTATATGGTCAACATGAACGCAAAATTTATTGCTATTCCCATTCCTGATTGCGTATACTGACCCAAGTCCACACTCAAGTCCATGCTCTCTAGACATGGCTGAAGTGCCTCCTTCAATCATTTCTTTGCTCAATTTACCAGGCAAAAACTGCCTGTCTGATCACTTTTCTAAGTAACAGCACAAGACACGTGATAGGAATGATTCAAGTCTGGATCACTAACTGTGTGGAAAAGTTAAACAAAGTTTAATACTTGGTGTTAGTGATTTAAACAAATCCCTAACCCCAAGTGTGAGTATTAGTCATAGTGATTTGAACCAGCAGCGCTTTTCTTTGGAAGAAGGTCTTTGTTATCAAAAGAGATTCAAGTTGATTGTAAAGCTAAAAGTCTGTTAACATTCTGCGTCTACAGCTGCTTCACTGTCTAAACAACATCTCAGTCACTTCTGTTCTGCTTCTGTAAGTCAATATATTCAGTTTCTACTGATGCTGAGTTTTGCAGCATGCATTTACATTAACAGCCATTCCATTATTGAAACAAAACCAACTTTCTTGCATTTAAAAAAAAAAAAGAAACGTTGTTCAGCTTAATTAGTCTCTAATAGCTGAAAGAAATATTGCCCTAGATAAGATCATTTAGTAAATATGCCTCATTAGCATTCTAAATGAGATGGAGAAATTAAACTTTTATGCAGGATATTAAACTGCCCAAGTACAACTCATTTTATGTTTAATATTAAACTCACTGTCATGTTCCTGCAGCTCAGTCAAATGAATCAATTTAACATCTGAAAATACTGGCTTGACCTGTCATTACATTTTACATCAATTCAATGCATTTATGCATTTGGCAGACACTTCTATCAACTTACATTGCATTAAAGTTATACATTGGCTGGAAATAAATAAATAAGTAAGTAAGTAAATGAGTGAGTGAGTGAGTAAATAAATAAATAATAAAGTCAGAGGTGGACGAAGAGGAGGAGAAAAATTGCAATTGTTTTTGTTGCAAGAATTGCTTGACTAATATTCCATGTGCAATTTTGGGAAGAAAAAAAAAAGGCGGAAAAACTAAAAAAGATTTATTTAAGTATACATGGGTTAGGGGGGAGATATCCTGACATATACAACTAGGATGGCTTGAGGGTGAGTAAATCATGGGATCTTTTTCATTTGTGGGTAAACTATCCATTTAAATGATGATCTGCTCTTAAATACTTATTTTTACATACACATTTATGAACTCAGAGAGAGAGATAGTGAGGTTACGATGACTATAGCTGACTAACTTGTGCCAATAACTTTGGTGTGGAACATCTCTAAACTAGTGTTACACCAAAACATGTCTATATCTCCATGACAACTGGGTCATCACTTTTTGACGTATACATCTGTGGTGTATGGCACAGAGTCAAATACATTAGTCATTTTCCCTTGAATGTGTGCAGACTATGCCAACAGTTAGAAGAAATGCATCTCTATGGCACTTTGATGGAAGTGAAGGGCATCACCATCCTGTGAGAAACACTACTCAAGGTCAGATAAGTCCAGTCCAACGTCTGCTAAATAAACCTCTGAGAAGAGCTTTAGTTCATATTCAGGTTTGGTGGTTTGGGGAAAATGATGGAGGAAACAACAGAGATCTCTCAGCTTAGTCGAGACCATATTATAAAAGGGTAGAAATTATATTACTGGCTCTTCTTCAACAACACTGTACCTTTGAAGTAGACATTAATTCTCAGCTTGTGTATTTTAAGAATCTCTTAAATGCAGGTTACAAGAACATGTTAGAACAAAAGAAAGTCATTTTAAATAGTTTTGTGGATAAATATATGAGGAAACTATCAAAAAATGTGTGTCGCTCCATGTCCTTGAACACAACTGAACATAAATTATCACAAATAAAAACATCAACAACAGATTAACAGGAAGACAGAAGCCATTTGGATGACCAGATAGAACACAAGAACCAGCTGGTGTCTCCTCACTGCCTCCAGCATCCTGTCAAGCCAAGACAACAGACCAGTCTCAAAACCATGATATCCTCTCCAACTGCCTGCAAACTGTAATTATTAAGATTCGCTTTTGCTACAGACATAAATTGTAGTGGTGTGATGAGATTTCTCGTCGTGGTGAAAAGCTGCCTCACGGTATCGCCATGACGGAGCATGAGGGTGAAATTAGCATTGAATATTCCACCGCTATGTTTACATTACATTAGAGTACATTAGAGTAATTACATTATTTAATAGAAATAAAAAAAATAATTCAGTTGGATAATGGTGTTATTTATACTGTTTCAATTTGTGGAAAGGAGTTCATTTAGGAGGTCACACACAGCCCCAGTAAGAGGTTGTGGAAGCTCATAATTCATGTACAGTAAGGTCTGAAGAGACTCATATGAAATCATACAGGAGAGAAGCCAGTCAGTTGAGTTGCTTGTATATTTTTATGTCTTTCAATGCATATGATAATTCATACTCAGAAAGGAGAACTGAAATGACATTCATTACAAGGTTTATTAGAGACTATTTTTCCAGTCATAAATTTTGTCATGTAGGATTTCTTAAAAATACTGTGCAAAAATCTTGTCTTGTTCTCGTGTATCCAAACTCGTGTCTCGTCTCGTGAGCTAAGTGTTTCATCACACCCCTGATAAATTATACCTCAAATCGTGTGCCATATCTCGGAATATCTGATACTTGAAGATGCAGGATTTAGCAACCACCTACAACACCTCAGTAACCCCATAGCAACACCCTGGCAACCACCTACAACAACCTAGAATCATGTCAGACACCACACACATTTTCTAGTGAACATGTAAGCAAGCATCAATTTATCATACTCTTGCATGTTTTGACAAAAGTAAAGTCTTCTGTGTAAATAAAACACAGCAATGTAGGCTACCGGTGCATCCAATAATCCAAAAGAAGGATAACATAACAGGATTAATATGCTGAAGAAGAATCTAAAATGTACAGTCAAGAATTTTTTCCATCTCCAAAGAATTATCCCAGCATACACTCCCTTAATATTACCATATGGTTCCTGTTTTTTTTGTTTGTTTTTTTTTAAATTACATTCCAAAACATTCTCTGTAGGTTATTTTTGTAACCAAAGTTGAAGTTGTAACCTGACATTTCACAATGTCCATTTATTTAAACTAAACTGCAAAAACAACTCGTTCTGAGCTTCCTGACATCACACAGATGAACCGTCGTCCCACATTCAAAAGTCAATGACACCTATTCAGTGTTGAAAAACTTTTCCCACTTAATCACTGTCAGCTGAAAAGGAGGATCTAGGTTTAGCCCATGATTTTACTCGTTTTGCATGCAAAAAGCTTGTTCATTACTTAAAAAAGGTACAGTAGCACAAACAAGCTGTTTATTTCTAAGAGCCAGAGAGAGGGGAAATGGGTGTAAAAACCTAAACTTTGACTATTTTGGCATACTACACAACTGTCAACTATGGCAAAAATATACAATATGACTGAATTTCTCATGCCTGGATCTGTATACTGGATCAATAAACTGTCTGCTGATCACATTCACTGAGATTTCAGCTTCAGGAGAGAAAACAGAAACACAGATGCCTAATGTGAATTCCTAAAGTGTCCCACAATGAGTTCTCTCTACATGCTCTGCATCACTGATGTCATGCAAGTTACTTCGCATTTCTTTATATACAGTTAGAGCGTCAGTCATGGAAAAGTTTACAAACACTTACTGATTTGTGGACCCTCTCCACGGATGATCAGCTCACAAACAGTTGCAACGGAAAACCATCCATTCTCCAAGAGACCTGGTTTAACACGCACTATTGCCAGGCATAGTCCTCAGTGGGGATGGTTCAATGTCAGCCTGATACAGATATCAGGAGGGCCTGCAATCAATACTAATATGGAGTAATCAGCCAATCGAAAGAGGTCAGAGAGTTGAATGACATGATGTACAATACTGATCATGATTGCAGTTACATCAAGCACTTACAATCTACAATATACTAATGACATACTTCTCCTTCTCCATCTCAATCTTCACAGAGAGTTGAATTGCATATTCTTCCTCCGGAATACAGAAAAAACTAATAAAGTAGGATGTAATTAGTCGCGTTTGCAAAAACAAGCATCATTAGTGCATATCTTTGATATTCTGATCTCTAGATATGGCTTGGGTCCATCGGATCCTTCAATGTAAATGGATTTTTCCAATTTATTTTCTGCTTGGAGAATATTTAATATTTTATGGAATACTGCAGTATATATTCTAAATTATTTATCCATGCAAATATTTTTTTAACCTTTTTAATTCATGTTCCAAGCAGAAAAAAAAAAATACAATAATAATAATTATAATGATAGAGCAAGCAACTGTACTCAGACAGCTGTCTAAAAAGATTCTTGCACAAACATTAGTATTCATGTCCACCTGTAAAAACTTTTTTTTAAATGTTAATAATCCAATTAAGAAAAGCCTGTCTGAACACAATGCCTCATGGAGATGGACTGAGAAAGTCATAAATTGTGGAAGAGTAGGGAAATACAGAGCCTCAAGGTAACAAATAATTAACTTGCTGATTTACAGCCAAACTAAAATGCGAAAGTCCAGGATTTGAGAAAAGATGCGCTTCCATGCCAAACCATTTCTGACGGAGGCAGACTGCTTAACTGCAGCATGGCTTTGGATGAAAGAAGTCTGAAAATCTGTGCTGAGTCACAAGGCACTTGTGGTGTGGCAAACGGTCTTATGGGTATTGCTGACTTAGTTTGTATGTTTAATGTGGCTCTGGGGTCTCATTTGTCTATGCTTATTTCATTCACTTCTAGAAATAATTCTCCAAGACTCTATGGCCCGGTTTCAGAGACAGGGCTTAGCCTAAACCAGGATTAAGCCTTAGTTCAGTTAAGGCATTTAAGTATCTTTTATAAACGTACACTAGAAAAAAAAAAAGGAAAAAAAAATTACATTACATTACTGCTGTGCATCTTGAGACAAAACAATAGCACTGACATATTTTAAGATCTGTCAGTACAAGATACTTTCAGTTACACCAGCTCAAACATGCATTTTAGTCTAGGACTAGCTTAAGCATTGTCTGTGAAACTGGGGGTACGTGTACTAAAGAACGAGTTTACTCAAAAATTAAACCAATGCAAACCCAAACACATGTGACTTTCTTGCTTATGTGAAACACAAAAGAAATTTAACAAAATGTTCAGAATGCTCTTTTCCATTAAACTGAAACATATAGTGACCACAGGCTGTCAAAAATATTTGCCATAAAAGTAGTCCATACACTAAAAAAAATGGCTTTAAAACAAATTCCACTCAGAAATTGCTAGTATATTTCACAAATAATATGGAAATATAACATAAAATGTAAATTAACACATTGAATTAAACATGAAATTTTGAAGTAGATGGACTGACATAGTATTTTCCTGTAAAACATACTGCAATAGTCTTTGTTTTAATTACAACTTTGAAATAATTAACATTTCTAATCGAAGCACAGACAGATCAATTATTTTGTTATTTAGTAAACAAGCTTCTAAACTTTCATAAGAGAAAGAAAGTCAGTATGCGTTCAGATTATCATGAGGGTGAGTTAGAGTTGCAGGTTTAATCGTTAAAAAAACGTGATTTGATTCAAAAACCCACATGATTTCATTCCTAAATGACAACGAGTCTGCGATGTCTATGATACCTTTGACAAAATCAAATTCAAATATGCATTTGCGCTACTGCTGAATTAAGGCCCAGTTAAGCCAAAGTATATTTAACTTTTTACTCGTATGCGAGGGTCCGCATACAGTGTGCGTGACGCAAATTTCATCATCAGAAGAGTACGCACGTACTGTACGTGCACCTTCGGATTTTTGTAACCACACACGTCGGTGTACACACACGTCGCATAAGCACATTTATTTTTTTTTTGCAGTAATTAGTTTATCCACAAGGTTGCGTCGATTCACAAAAGTAGACAAAGAAAAGCTGCATAAACTGCGGAACGCATGCAATCTACAGCGACAATGGAGGCCCTCATTTGTACAACTCTAGCATGAAAGAATACAAAGTTGTTTACATGGGTTGTAACCAAGCGGCAACCTTCCACAGTTTCTCGTGAAGTCAATACGGAAGTGACTTAAACTGCAATTCATTGACTGCCCGCTACGGATAGGCTGCAAAAGAGTGCAGAATCTCATTGACCCCCATGTTAAAATGGCCAACTTTACAGCAGAAAAAAAACATGTTTACTGTCTGGATCAAATTGTGGTTTTGGTCTATACATCTAATTTTGCCCTTCATGACAACTCTGAGGGGGGTGAATTTTACTTTAATTAATCTCTGCCGCGTTTGTGCTTTTTTTGGGGAATTATAAAATAATAATATATACAATTATAAAATATTATGGCTTGCTGCATTAATGGTCAAAACTCGAGACAGATGTGCGTCTGTGTACATGTGCACGCATGCAGAAGATAAACAGAACACAAGTTGTTGGATCGTGGCATTGGCTAGAAGTTTTGTACCTGAGATTTACTACAGTGACAATTGGCATAACCTGATTTTGCTGAGCTCAGGGGTCAATATTTTTGTTGATCCTGGAACAACATTCAAATCATCAGATTTGAGGGACAAGTTTACAGTTTAGGCTTAAAATCATGAATTGATCAGTTTGTTTTGAAAAATCATTTTGTTTAGTTGTCTGTTCAGAATCAATGGAGAATTGCTCTCTTTGTTTGAAAAAAAGAAAAAAGAAAAATTGCGATTTTCAATTTATCCAGAATCATGCAGCTCTAGGGTAAGTAAATAACCATAGATTTTTTTTTGCATCACATTTAGTGATTTTAGAGATGCTTTCATCCAAAACAACAAATGAGAGCATCACAAGCAATTTTTATGTTTTATCTCTATTAAATTTATCTGTAAATGTATCAATTTAATTGCAAAATTTATTGCCATTTCATTTCAAATATTAATTGCAGGTGTTGTTTTGTGCACATTCAGTATGGTTCCACTCCATATCCCACAGGTTTAATGGTGGAAATCTTACTTGGCAACAGACTTTATCCACTAGTCTGCTGTAATTCTTTCCAATTAAGATCATCAGATTGGCAAACAAAGGACGATCCTTGAGAAAACAAATAATTAGCTCAGACAGTGACCTACAGCCAAAGAACAACATAAAGATCCAAGATTTGAGAAACTCCAAAGCAGAATGATCTTTACAATGTTGTCTGCCAGTCGTATTAGACAGCTGACTACACAGTTCAGCGACTCTCAAAATGTTTGACTTTCCAAAGACGGTGATGAATTGTCACCAGCATGAAAAGTACAACGTTTTTCCCCTTATGAAGGAATATTTGGTTGTCATAGTAACCTCTTTGGCATCCTTTTTCTGGGATGAAGAGGTTTGGAGATGGGCTTTATTTGGATGATTGGAATATGTCACTGCATTCTGAATAATTCTCAAGTGACATTGGATTAAAGAGGCTGAAATCTGAATATTGAGTAAATGCAAATTGGACAAACAAAACAGAGTTACAAATGTAACAAATGTTAGGAGGGCTAAAAAAAAATCTGAAAGATTTTGTGCCACAAATAGAGACCACAATATCGTACAATACCTGGTTGTGGGCTCCTAGCAACCATCCAGAACATCCCAGCAACCATATAGTAACAAGAAAAAACACTCTGAACACATCAAGGGTACTTTACACGACAACGATGTAGTAAAAACTGAAAAGTTTTTCCTTTGCATTTTTCGCGTACAAACGACAACGTTTAAACTGATCTGCAAAAACGACTAAAACGCTGAATTCTGCTGACAGAACACAGTACGCGCCTATCGACTGAACACGCATGCGCATGACGTACCACAAAATAATACCAGAAAACATGCCTTTCTATCAAGTTATCAATGGGCAACACGCAGAAACAAATGAATTATTGTCCAGTTCATTACCTATGACTCTTATCAGAAAAACAAACTATTACAATTATCTTCTTTAATTAAAATAAAGCTGAAATAAAATAAAATTAAATAGAATTATACAAAAATTAGATTAAAATGTAGGCCTACATAATAAAATGACTATAACTAAAACTGAAAACCCCAAAATAAAAGTTAATCAAAACATTAATAATAGGCTAAATATTACAGTATTATATAAAATAAAACTGTGCAGCAAACACACACTCATGATTAAAATTTTAAAATGTTCACAATGTAAACTAGATGTTAAAATGCAATTATATTTATAGAAACAGAATTGCAATCCTCTTCCCAAGTCTGCATTTGAATCAGAATTATATCTTTGTTCCAAATACAGAAAACACTGTTAACTGTCAACTGTTAACATATCAACTAAATAAAAACATGGATAATTCATTGCAACACTTACAGGTGGATGTCTGGTCAGTCCACAGCTCCACTGCCAGCTAATCTTCTGTGAAGGTTTACATTCATGTAGAGTGGCTTTGCACTTTATGTGAAGACAATTCAGTTGCAGGACAACAGCAACTGTTTTTAACAATCCTGTTTTGTTTTTAAATCTCATTACATAGAATGACACCATAATGTGGATATGAAGAAGGTATAATATTCATGGAAAAAGCTTTCCATAAGCATTCTGGCTCAAAAGTACCTGGCACATGTAGGCCATTGGAAGAATGAGGCCTGGATGCTGCCATATTCTTCTCTTCTTTATATGAGCCAATCATCAGAGCCATAAATGTCATGTACCTCACAAAGCATGATGGGCTATGTAGTTTTGTTGGACATGCTTGTTGTCTCATAAAACAGCTAAATGAGTCTCATTTTCTGGCAATATGCAAACCAAATCAATTATCCTTTTTCAATTGCAAGTTATTGTGACCAATATCAACTAGCTTCCACTAGTTTCCTTTAATTTATTTTGCAGCATGGTTGTCAATTTAAAAAAAAAAACACAAGTTTTCTGTTTGAATAGATTTAGGGCCCGAGCACCTATGGTGCGAAGACCCTATTGCGAGGACCCTATTGTAATTGCTTGGTCAATTCTTCTTCTTTTCCGAAATGAATCGCATTTTTGAGGGCCTGAACATGCTTGAAAACTCATGAAAATATGCACACGCATCAGAAATGGTGAAATGATATGGGTTTCCGAATTTTCACTTATTTAATTAAGCGCCTTTCGTGCTACATTTCACTGACAAGTATGAAATTCGATAGACACATGTAACAGCCCAATACCTACAAAAAAGTCTGTGGGTGCAAAATCTGTAAACCCAACAGGAAGTGAGATATTTTGAATTTTCTCTGCAAAATTTTTGCAGCTTTTGCCATTTCCAGACGTTGTACTCCTCCTGAAATCCTCCTAGAGCTTTAATCAGATCAACGTCATATTTGGTCAGTCTAACCTAAAGGCCTTTGTGGCATTAAATTACGAAGATCTAGAGTTCCCTTTCGTGGGAACTATCGACGCTACGTCGCTACATTCGACGTAGCGTCTCGTTCCCTTACTCAGGGAACAGGGGTTACACTCGTAACCCGAGACGTTTTCACTGAAGGGAGTGTCTGTGGTGGCCTGACAAAGTTTGATGTTTCGCCATGAAACAGGAAGTTTTTGTAACTAGGGCATACAATGTCCTATCTGCCCCAAACTTCACATGTTTGATAAGAGTTCTGGCATTAAGACACCTACATGGCAATATTCAGTTACAGTTATAGCACGACCTGTGGGTAACAGGAAATGACGTTTTACACTGTGATTAACTCCTCATGGAGATTTAACCAGATCAACATCACACTCAGGCATACAATGTCCGATCTGCTCCAAACTTCACATGTTTGATAATAGTCCTGGCCTGAAGACATCTACATGGCAATATTCAGTTATATCACCTGTTGGCAGCAGGAAGTGTGGCACATTGAAATGACTTTGCCATATTTCTCCTGTATTTAGTGCTTACATGCGTGTCACCCACTGTTCACTATTTTCCTAAGGCCACCATGTGGCCCCGAGTAATATATTCCTGTGATGCAAAACTGAATTTTTCTTTATTTTGATACTCCACTTTAGACATACTAACTACATGTACAAGTATCTTTGCAACTACATGTCAACTAACTCTCATTAGAGTATTAGTAGACTATTAGGGTTAGGTGTTTGGTGTTTGGGTGAATAGAAAAGTTGACATGAAGTTGCAAATGTACTTATAGTCAGTAGAATGTCTGTTGGGGAGTATCACAATAAAGTGTTAGCAGATATTAAGCAGACTAATACTCTAATAAGAGTTAGTTGACATATAGTTTCAGAGGAATGTCTAAGTGTACCATCGAAATAAACCCCAAACATTTGAACAGTATTGTATACATATAAAATGTACATCAAACATGAATATAAATATATAGTTCCATAACATTTCTAACAGTTTGAGTAACCTCTGTTGCATTTTACCAAAAAAAAAAAAAAAAGAGTATCTGCATTTGTCTGCTGAAAGAATTGTGGTGTTGATGTTCCTGCCAAGCAGTAACTTTCTGTGTCGATATTTTCTGAGACTTTCAAACTGATTTCTTCCACCTCATCATCTGGTGTGCTTTTGTTGTTTCAGTTGCTGTTATTAATTCCACTGCTGGGACACATTGCTGTGTTACGGTAAAGTTCAGTCTCTTAGGTAAGACTTCCTTTGGCTGGACAAATTCCCTGCCTGCAGGATTCCGTCATCATCTTTAAGAAATGTTCATCTCTACCTTGGCAGTTTCGCTTCAGTTCACACTCAATGGCTGCATCTGAAATCTCATACTACCCAACTATAAAGGCTAGAAGGTGAAAAACAGTATGTGACAAAACAAGTATATCTGAATTCACAGTACTCATAAAAGAGTAGGCAAAAAGTCTCTGGATGACCTATTATTTCCGGTGAGATTCTGAAGTGTGCATGCGATACAATTTACTATCCCATGAGGCTACAGGAGAGGATTTGTGAATGGCAATGAAGCGACACAACTGATGCTGGTAGGTCACATGATGTTGACAACATGGTGAATGTAGTCCAGATTACACACATACTACACACATTCATACTATTTAGAATTAGGGCTTCCCCCAACTAAAGATCTTTCTAGTCGACTACAGTCATTCATTTAAGCCATTCAACTAATTGCACGTTTATATTAATTTAATTATCTAAATATTCTAGGGAGAGGAATATATGCCTCACGCTCAAGGGCATGCATAAAGCTTGCCTCAAAGCACTGGCAAAAGTAATGATTATGAATATGTCAGAAAAATAGCACGTTTATATGAGTTTATTATTATATAAATAATTTATATATAAATTCAGTGTCAGTGTCAGCTGCAAAGATGAAGTTGACAATGCTGACTCGTCATCTCCGCAGTAAAGAGATCTCCGCCTATAAAGAGAAATGCATCTTTCATATGGATTACTGTAACACAGTTCGTTAATGGGAAGAAGGAGGCGGGAACCGGCAAACATTCAACGTAACTTTAATCTCAAAATAAACAAACAAAACGAAAGTAATGCCGGCAGACCCTCGCGGACGTCTGCCGGCCACACAAACATAATAAAACATAAAATAAAGTCCAGGCCTGGTCCTCTCTCGTCCTCCACGGTAGTCGCTCCTCCTTTTATTCTCCCGGAGCTCCTCCGTGAGAGACTCGAGGCCGGCACGCCTCGCAGGTGACGCTCATTATCACTCGCGTCACCGGCCTCGCGCCGTTCCCTCACGGCTCTCGCCCGCCCTGATCGTCACATACCCCCAACGCCCCTCGCAGGCCGGGGGGTACTCCCGCGACTGCGCTTTACTCCCCCCCCGGGGCCTGTCTCGGCGGCCGCAGCACCTGGGGGTAAGGACAGACGAGACGAGAGAAAGGAGACGGAAGCAAGGGGAGCGACAGGACGAGAGAGGGGAGAGAGGAAAAAGAAAGAGAAAAAAAATTCTGGGTCCGGCTCCCAGACACACTGCCGCTCGGTCCTCAGCCTGCCAAGAGGCTCTTTCTCGCGGTGCCATGCGGTGGCACTGGACGCTCGGTGGACGGCCCGATCCTCGACCGCCTCCTGGCGGCCGGCGATGGCTCCTCCGACTGAGGGCAGCCGGCAGCGAGTCCCCCGTCCCCTGCTCCTCCCCTTCATGGTGGACGGCAGAAGGCTCCGGCCCACGGCAGACGGCGGCGACTCCTCCGCTCCCTCCAGGTCCAGGACGGCAGCCACCCCACCTCGTCCCAGGAGCACGGCATCCAGGTCTCCGTCCCACCTTTCACAAGGCTCCAGCACCACCGCCTCGGGCAGCCTCTCGCGGTCTTCACTTCCGCGCTGCCCGAACTCCGCAGCACCGTGATCCCCCTCAGCAGCGAGGGCTCTCCGACAGCATGTCCCTCCTTCCTCCCGGGTTTCGGCACCAATGTAACACAGTTCGTAAATATGGGAAGAAGGAGGCGGGAACCGGCGAACATTCAACGTAACTTTAATGTAAAATAAACAAAGAACAAAACGAAAGTAATGCCGGCAGACCCTCGCGGACGTCTGCCGGCCACACAAACATAACAAAACATAAAATAAAGTCCAGGCCTGGTCCTCTCTCGTCCTCCACGGTCATCGCTCCTCCTTTTATGCTCCCGGAGCTCCTCCGTGAGAGACTCGAGGCCGGCACGCCTCTCAGGTGACGCTCATTATCACTCGCGTCACCGGCCTCGCGCCATTCCCTCACGGCTCTCGCCCGCCCTGCTCGTCACAATTACATAATCAGAAAGTATTTGTTTTAGATTTGAATTGGTTAATTTAAGAGTAGACGTTTAAAGCTTTCTATAGATTATAGAATTCTATAGATTCTATAGGCAAAAAGCCTATATGCTGAGTTTCGGTTCATTTTTCTTGACGGCAGAAAGAACATCCCTTTTCTTTATTTTACAAAAGTTTTGTGGTTATTGTGAGTGTATACAAATAAAAGTAGACACTTTTGGAAGTTTGGAATGGTGTATTACTCTTTTCTGTATGACAAAAAATTATGAAGTTCAAAAAAATGCAAGTGATCGTGTCGGCGCCTCCATGTCGTGCAGTAAAGCGCGCTATATTTTTGCTGCCTTCCACACTTTGCACGAACACTTAGATAACTCATATAACTCATTTAAAACCACATTTTCCTTTAGCTAAACATAAATTCCCTGCTTATTCACCTCAGACTTGAAACTAGCTCAGCATTTGTTGACGAGAGTGCCTGAGGCTTTCATTAAAAGTTATTTTTCTAATCAAGGTTTAAAGAGAAACTTGATTTCGACAGATTTAAATAGTTCAATAAATGTGTTCAGTGTGTCAGAGTTACTGTTTAAATGTATGTACAGAAAAATGATGAAGTTGAAAAAAATGCAAGTGATCGCGTCGGCTCCTCCATGTCATGCAGTAAAGCGCGCTATACTTTAGCTGCCTTCCACACTTTGCACGAACACTTCGATATATAATGGCGCACATTTATCTAGGTTAACATTAGAGTGAGCAGCCATGTAAAATTGCTACTGATTACATGTTTCAAATTATATGCCATATTTAAGGTTGATGGATGACAGACAAACGTTTGGATTTCCTGCCCGACATACTGTAGTTACCACAAGGACCTGCTGTTAACGATCTGTCCCTCACGGACTGCGTGACTTCACCACTTCCTGTGAAGTTTTTTTTTTTTTTTCTGCAACTAACCGAGTAATAAAATCTTGGTTGACTAAGCCTCTTATAGTCGACTAACGTTTAATCGACTATTAGGGGCAGCCCTATTTAGAATGCTGTTTTTACTTATTCAAAATAAGTTCCTACTCAAGTGAATATGCGATTTTGGACGCAGCCATACAATAATTTATAATCCCCAACACCATGGAAGCAATTCCCAAGAGTTCAGGGTTTGGCTGGTTAATTTCTGCAGTGCCCCTGCTGGTAGACACTGTAACTGCACCATTACACAGGCAATACATTTGATTCTTCACAAACATTCAGAAGTAGCAGTGTATTTTTTGCAAGAAACATAGAAATTGCAAACATTTATATATAGAGAAAATAAATAGAATTTTTATAGATTTGTTTTTTCCATGTTTAATAAAAATAGTTATATTGTGAAATATTATTACAATTTAAAATAGCTGTTACTCCCATCTTCTACTGTCACATGATCCTTCAGAAAACATTCTAATATGCTGATTTGCTGACCAACAATTATTATAAATGTTGAAAACATTTTTAGGATTCGTTGATGTTTATTTGAAATAGATTTTTTTTTATATTCTAAACGTTAAAATTATTTACTGTTTCTTTTTATACATTTTATGTTTAGAATGTTTTATGTTAAATTTAATGCATCCTTGCTAAATAATAGTATTTAATATTAAAAAAAAAAAAAAAAAAAAAAAACTGACCTCAATTTTTGGCTCCAACCTGGGGTATGAACCTTTACCGATGCATAGTTTAAACTGGTTTACTGGTTGAAGTTGGTTAAAGCCTTGATTTTAGCATAGTTGTAAATTGCTGCTGTCTGCTAAATGATACATTTGTAAATAATGGGAAATAATCTTCTGAAAATGTGTTCATTGTGAATCTCTTTTATTGGTGATCAAGCTGTTAATGGTGTGTGATCTATAAATGCTGAGGCAGCAGAAAGGCATTTCCTTCTCCCACATGAATCCAGGTGTCGTCCACATGGTGGTTTACACACATTAAAGCCATTTACAGGAATCCTTCCTTTCAGTAGCATCTACAAGCCATTACACAACATCCCTCTAAAGATTAAATGTGAAATAAAATCACACTTGTAAATTAACAAGAACCCCAAAACAGAGAGATCTATCAAGCATATCCTTATTATCACCATCAATATGTGTCTGAAAATATCTCATACAAACCAAACAAGGAAGGCAGCCCTGATTTCCTGTGTCCTGCATTTGTAATTGTTTATTGAATTCACCGCAGGGGTCGTCTCCGACCCAGCCAGGCTATTTGATCCCAACACGAACAGTAGAGCATGTGCTGCAAAAAATCCGCCGCACCTGGTCGGATAATAGAGCAAGGGTGAGAGACATCTGGGAAAATCATTTTAATGAACACAGAGCTAACACTAATCCAAAAAACTGGCAGTTCGCTGCATCTATGGGGTGGGTTTGTGCGTGTTTGCACGCGTGAGCTTCCACTATTGAGCAGGAATTGCACTGCATGAGATGACTAGTAAATTAAAAACATGTTTGGAAATCTCCATTTAGAATTTGACTCATATTTCCTGTCTCCTCATGTTCATTTACATTGTGCGGTTCCTCCCGGGCATCTTAATTGGCTAATGAGTGATGTCAGACTTTCCTCTCCCAGTTTTGGGCTGGTTTTTGTAACTTCCCATCGGATGCTTCCTTTACTACTCTTTTAAAACCACATCTGTCTTTAGCTGAACATAAATTCCCAGCTTATTCACCTCAGACTTGAAACTAGCTCAGCATTTGTTGAGTGTGATTGCTGAGAGTGCCTGAGGCTTTCATTAACAGTTATTTTTCTAATCAAGGTTTAAAGAGAAGCTTGATTTCGACAGATTTACGTAGTGCAATACATTTTTAGTGTGTCAGAGTTACTGTTTAAACGTATGCACATAAACATAGTATGTTTACATTTGCTCTTGGAGAGCACGTGTAACTTGACAGCTAAAACAATGTGAAAAAGCTGTTGGTCAAACCAGTGTTGATCCTAAAATAAAATAAAGCACAACAGAAGCATCTGCATTTCATATCAGCTCAAAGGGGTTTATTTTTCGATTATGAACAGATGACTGTACATTAATGGTTGACAGATAAGGGTTTTTCGGTGCCCAAAATAATGAAATATATATACACAAAAATTTTTATTTAAAATTCTTAATACTTTTATTTAGCAAGGATATTTATTTATTAATCAAAAGTGTCAGTAAAGACATTTATAATGTTACAAAATATTTCTATTTCAAATAAATGCTGTTCTTGTGAACTTTCTATTCATCAAAGAATCCTGAAAAATAAAATGAATCACGGTTTCCACATAAAGGATCATGTGACACTGAAGACTGGAGTAATGATTGATTATTGATTGAGCTCGACTGGATTGAGATCTGGCCAAGTCAACACCTCAAGCTCGTTGTTGTGCTCCTCAAATCATTCCTGAACCATTTTTGCTTTGCGGCAGGGCGCATTATCTTGCCCATTTTTCCTGCATCTAACACATCAACTTTGAGGACAAAATGTTCACTTGCTGCCTAACATATCCACCCACTAACAGGTGCCATGATGAAGAGATGATCAGTGTTATTCATTTCACCTGTCAGTGCTCATAATGTTATGTCTGATCAATGTATATGTAGAAATGACTGGTCATTCAACAAATCTATTTAAATGCAGGATTCTGGAATAATCAAATATATTAGAGAGCCAAGTAATAATTTTAGTTACTCCCTAATGCTTTAGTACAAATTGATTCAAATTACATTTTCATATTTGAAGTTAATATACTGGACAAATGAACTCAGGAAAGTGTTCCCATAAGGAAATTTGAGATTTTCTTCTTATGGATATTGGATTATGCTACATGTTTTGATGTAGAAAACACTGTCTGGATACAGTCCTTGAGAAAACATGAAGCAGTAGCCCCTGGTTTGAAACCCCCTAAAACTGGGGGAGGATGGAAAGCATAACATCACCTCATTCTGCCAAAACAAACTCTATGAATCCATGGTCAGTAATTCATTAGTCAGTCCAAAGGTCAGTTAAAAAAACAGTTCCAGAAAGTCAAAGCTTCTGCAGCCAGACATGTAGGTCAACAGTCAATTGTGAATGAGTGGCTAAGTAGTATTGTTAGGTTGTACTGTATGTGCTCAGGGCACTTGGAAGATAAATGGAGGCTATTACCTCTCGCAGTTATGACTCCCAGCATGGAGCTAGTAAAGGTTCAGATGTGCGAAGTACCTTAGGGGAGGAAAATGGCAGCTTCTTCTTGACGTCTTCCATATGGAATCTAACTGTGAGGTCTGTAAGGCCTTGCTTTTGTTGATTACATCTCTGCAGAGGAACATCTGATTATAGCTCTGCTCAGAAATGTCAGGTAATGGTTTTTACTGATGCTGTCATAAACACAACGTTGTCTCTGGATACAGACCTGAACTGTATGAAAGTCTGTATGTCTATATACAGTACATAGTACACTGTTATACTGTATCTGTTGCTGTAATCTGCCTAAAAAAAAAAAAGACTATGTTTGCATTCTATATTTCCTGCATTTGCAGATCAAATTCACTCTGATTTGACCCCAGCCACAGAGCATGCTGGGTAACCAGCAGTGCCACAATTTGTCCAGTCATATATACAAAGCTGATTCCACCACTAAATAAAAAAAAATTAAAAACGTAATTGCGACTTTTATCTCACAATTCCTAATTTTTTTCTCACAATTGTGAGTTTACATCTCGCAATTCTGATTTTTCCCCCCAGAATTCTCACAATTGGGAGTTATAAAGTCAGAACTATGTAAAGTCAAAATTATGAGATATGAAGTAGCAATTGCATGTTATAAAGTCATAACTGCGTCATAACTTTTTCTCAGAATTGTGAGTTTATATCTCAAAATTCTGACATAACTCGCAATTCTGACTTCAATACTAGCAATTGAAATCTGAACTTGGACAGGTCTGTCATGGTGTTCCTCAGGGATCTGTCATGGGTCTTATATTGTTTAGTGTGTATATGCTTCCTTTGGGACAAATTATTAGGAAATATGTTTTGGGGTATCTCTTTTATGCTGATGACACCCAAATTTACATCAGCTCCAAGTCTGATCCTACTCTCACTCCAACAGTTCTTTCAGGGTGTGTGCAAGAAATTAAAAACGTGGATGCACCATAACTTTTTTAAACTGAATTGTTCTAAAACAGAGGTCCTACTCATTGGCAAACCAACGGCTGTTCATAAGGGTAGCAATCTTAAATATGGATGACAGTGTAGTACTTCCAACTGCACAGGCTTGTAACCTTGGAATGATTTTTGACACTCAACTGACACTAGACTCTCACATTAAGAGTATCACAAAATCTGCTTTCCATCACCTCAGAAACATTGCAAGAATTAGGCCTTTCCTCAATCCACCTGACGCTGAAAGGCTTATTCATGCATTTTGTTACGTCCAGAATTACTACTGTAATGCACTATTCGTTGACTATTATGTTGGCTTACCTGCTAAATCAATCAAACGCCTGCAGTATATCCAGCTCGTGTTCTCACATATTCTTCATCACGCCAGCATATTACAGGCGTGCTTTATAGTTTGCACTGGCTTCCTATACAGTCACGTATTGTTTTTAAAACTCTCACACTAACATACAAAGCTATACATGGAATTGCCCCTTCTTATATCTGTGACTTAGTCACCCGTTATATGCCTTCTCGTTCCCTTCGGTCTGCTGATTCTCTTACTCTTCATTAAAATCTATGGGGGAGAGAGCTCTCTCTGTTGCTGCACCCAGGTTATGGAATGCGCTTCCCGTCGCTGTTAGAGATGCTCATACACTGGCCTGTTTCAAGAAGCTGTTAAAAACTCATCTTTTTAAAATTGCTTGTATGTACTGTCAGTAATATTCTATTGTGTTGTACTGTAATGAGTATTTTATGATTTATAGTTTCTTCTTTGTATTGCATTTATTGTAGTTTTGTATTTTATTTGTTTGTAGCACTTTGGGTTTTAGAAAAGAGCATTATAAATAAAATGTATTATTATTATTATTATTAATTGTGAGTTTATAACTCAAAATTGTGAGAAAAAAGTCATAAAAATTATCCTTTTTATTTATTTTTTTTAGTGGCGGAAACAAGCTTCCACAGTGGACACTAACACTATACTGTTTGGGATCAGTATGATTTAAAAAAAAAAAAAAAAAAAAAAAATTAAACAAAATTAATGCATTTATTCAGCATGGATGCATTAAATGGGTTAAAATGGACAATAGAGACATTTACTGTATAAAGTTACAAAAAAATATATTTCTAAACGAATATCAAATATGTAAACATTCTTAAATTGAGATACATTTACTTGAGATACAAAATGACTAAAGAAGTCTTGTTTTCAGAAAACTATCATAATTTAGTAAGCTTATATGATTAAAATAAGAAAATATATCTGCTAATGGAGTCAGAAAAATCTACTTATTCAAAGGAAACAGTATATCAGAATGATTTCTGAAGGGTCATGTGAAACTGAAGACTAGAGAAATGATGCTGAAAATTCAGCTTTACAAAATTACATTTTAATGTATTTTACCTCAAATACATGTAGGCTTGGTGAGCATAAGAGACTTCTTTCAAAAACATAAAATCTTACCGACCCCAAATTATATGCAGTACTGTAACACAGTAACTTGATTTTACTTAATCAGCAACAGACACAATATTGTGTGTAATATATAGCAAACAGAAATATGCATGGAGGATAACAAAAATACCAAAAAAAAAAGAAAGAGGGACCCAAACCCCTTATCAAACATGTCACTGACACGTAGGATCTTTTGAATATCAAGTCCATTGAACAACACACTAAAAAGCACTCTGAACATCGTAGTATAATGGTGGTGAGTTGTGGAAGGTCATAAATCTTGCATTTTGTTTAGAAAATGGAAAAAAGGAGAGGTATTCGGTTTCATTTCAGCTGACCATCTCAACGAACAATCCTGAAAACATATTCAGCATTTAGCATTGATTTCAAAGTTATTCTCAGACATAATCATTTACATTCACTAATGTCTGAGAATGAGTTTTAAAATCCTTCAGAATAGGTTATGTTTGCTTTTAGTGCTCCTAATGGAGATTGCTCATGACAAATCTTTATACCAGCATTCTGGAGAGTGATTAGCATTTCACATTTATCAGCAACTAATGCGACTTCAGCCACAGTCCGTGCACTGGGAGATTCATAACGGTCTGTGTTTAGTCTGCAGACCGCAGCTCGCACTGGTACATCTGATGACTAAAGCACGCCGGTGAGCTGACGACACCGTATTGGCAGTGAGGTTAGTCATCCAGTGAACGGTCCGAAATGAAGTCAGGGCTTTCCTGGGAACAGCCAAAAGTCTGGAACAAGATGCATTGATTGAATTAGCCTTCTGTGGGTGCGTTACTCTCGCCATATTTACATCACTACAGCGACTCTGCAAACAAACAGTTTAAATGCGATGCAGTGGACTTCTGAAATGACTAAGCAAAGTCTGCGCTTGTGTGAATTCAAGTTCCATTTTACATATGAAACATATGGAACACCATTTATGTTACATTATCAGAATGCAACCAAACTTATAATATTTTTGTAAGTTAATATTAACATGCTATTTATCATAACCAAGCCAAAATTATGCATTATGCAAAACCCGATGAGTTACAGTAACTCAAACCAAGATTTGAAACCAATAAGTATGAGTACTGTCAACTCATATACATTATACACAGTTAAAGTCACTTACATCTTAGTGTTGGTTTAGTCAATCATTAGAGTAAACTCAATATTTTTAAGTTTATTCCACGTATTCAGTTTGAATTCAGCTAACAAATCTAAGTTTTAACAGCTATATAGCTACTTAAATGATTTGAGGAAACCGATTGCCTTAAATGGTTTACGTTCATCAAACTCAAAGTATTAAAGTTGCCAAAAAATAAGCAACTAACATTGGTACAAAGCAATGATGACAGAACAGGAGATTCATGTATTATTATGTATTTATTTCATTAGCTTTTAATTAATAAGCTATGAAAGCTATAAAAGCACAACCTACACTTTACAAACCTAATTTCTACATTCTACAATACATTATTTAAAAAAATGAGAAACCATGGAATAAGTTCAAATTTCTTTAAATATGTTGTGGCGTAAGCTACTCGATTAAATGAATTTCTGTAACTTCAGTCGTTAGAGTTTAAAATAGTATAATATTTATAGTAACATATTCAAATTGAGTTATGCTTAATATAATTTGTTTTTGAGTTCACATAACATATTTGTTAAGTTGGATTAACTTTTTAACAATTTTAAGTAAAATTAACTTATTTCATGTAGCGATTTTCACTGTTGGGTTTTACAGTGTTTGTATTTGTTTAAATGCAAGTGTTTAAATATATAATACAAATAAATTAGCCGTTTTCAAGTAACAACTTGTGACAAAAAAAAGAAAGGAAAAATTCTTCCATAGTCAACTCACATGGGAAAATACTACGATTAGCTTACATTCGGTTTTAATTTAATTTAAGTCATTACATCAAATGCAAATGCTGGCTTAAGTAAATATTTATGACATGCATCAAGGAAGATTTATGGTTTGACTGTATGCTGCGGAAACTCATGTTTAGTCTGTCTTTAGTTTTTGAAAGATGTCATTCCTTTCTAAAAAAAAAAAAAATAAAAAAAAAAATTATGTGCCAAAATGAAAAGGAAGTTAAAATGGAAAAAAGAGAAATTTAATTACAAAAAGCTGCACTGCTGCTGAAACCAGCTCACCAGCTCATCCTGCTCACCAGCATTCAGTATGTCATGTTATGGATTCTGGTCCCCGGTAAAGGCCAGTATGAATCCAGTGAGACCCAATTAGATTGTTGGTGAGAGTCAAGAGAGTGGTAGTGCTAAGAGTTGAGCTGGCCAGTCTGGAAGTATCCTATGAATAAATCAAAAAGTAGAGATGGTTTTGTTATTATTCTTATTATTTTTATTAATACAAATAAAATGTTTTTTTTTTTTTTTGTTCCAAGCAGTATTCAAGTCCAACAAAAATCACTTCTTGCAAACTGGTTGTTTCCATGAATCGATAAAAAGAAAAATAACTCAGTGATTCTTTTATATCATAAAGTAATGGCTTTACCATCAAAGGAATAAACTACATTTTGATAATATATTCAAACAGAAACATTATTTTACATTTTAATCATATTTCACAATATTACAGTTTTTACTGTATTTTTGATCAAATAATTTCAGCCTTGGTGAGACTTTTTTTTTTTTTTTTACATGGAGGACAACTAAACAAGCAAAAAATAGTTAATAAAATAAAGAATTACAAACAAAGAAAAAAATAAATATGACTCTGTGATTCTTTTTTCTTATGCAAGATCGTAAAGCAATGGTGCAGAGAAAGTGTTGAAATCTTTCACAGAAAACAACAAATTGTGTATAGATGGCTAGATAGTTTAATATTCTAGCAAAAATGCAGTCTACAATGAAAAAGGCATATTTTCTTTCTAAATCTACATTTGGTGTTGCACTTTTATCCAAAGTGAATTACAGTATGCTGCAATAGAGGCTTTTTTTTTTATCACGTCATGAATTCCCTGGGAATCAACCCCATGACCTTTCTTTCTTCATCAAGGAGAATGAACTGATTTGTGACATTAAAGAAAAGAAAAAAAGAATTGTGGGAACAGAACCAAAAAACAGTCCCACACAAACCTCTGTAGTCCCTAGTGAATGCTGAAGCACAGGATTTCAAGTGCTAGTTGGGACTCCTTTATGTATAAGGTTTTTAAAAGTGTAAAAAACACAATGGAGATATAATTAATTTTGAAGATTTATTAAGTGTTAACAATGAGATGATGTGGTTTTTATAATCAATTAACACTGCTTTTGTCATTTTTTTACAATATGGAAAAAAATTGTCACCAAAAAAGTCATTTGGTTTTACCGAATGACGATACTTTCAAACAATGCTAACAGGCTGATATCTATCTAGCTAGCTAGTTAGATTGCTAGCTAGATAGCAAAAGGACAATCAAACATTTTATATTTAGTACAAGTTTTTAAAATATTACAACATATTTACATGTTTTATAGCAGTTGTACCAAATGACCTGATGTTTCGGGACATGCTTATGAGCGAGTGAAAACATACATTTTTCAAATAGCTAAAAGAGAGTTAGTTACTTTGCTTCATGTGGTCCTTTGCAGGTGTCGGAATGATGTCACATGCTGTCACATGATGCTGACTGCATGACTTGATCCAAAATGTTCCCTTTATATTGGTTACTCCGAATGACATCAATGAAATACATTTTTCCAGACATTTGTTCTCATAACAAAGCAACGACTTCTACACGTAATTTAATTACATTCTGCACTATGTTGATATATGATGTTATAAAATCACACCAGAATAAAAAAAATATACATTTATTACATTTTTAGTTATTTTAATCACAAATTAAATGGCTGCATTGGCCCTTGGATGGTTAAACCGAATGATCTTTTGACACTTCAAAATCTTTAAAATACCTTTATATGTAGCAAAATATAATTAAAACCTTTGAGATTCAATAAAAGAAATCTAGTTGTACTTATATACTTTGGATGTCATATCTTTGTTTTTTTATTATTATTAAGGCCTTTAGACAAAAAAAATGACCCGTCATGTCATGGACCCGTATACAGATGTGACGAAATGATGCAAAGATTGAATTTCCCGTGGAAACCCACCAGAACCAAAAGAATTAAAACAAATTATTACAAGTGTAACGAATCGGGACTCGACATGGGATCCATGTGCAGGCTTTTATTAACAAGTCTCGTGGTCAAACAGGGGCAAACAGGTATGGCAGGGATAAGGCAGAATCGTAGTTGTAATACAGGCAGTGAATCAGGGCAGGCAAATAAACAGTCCAAAGGCAGGCAGCAGAGAAACGTAAAGGGGAACAGACTGGGTCAAAACAGGCAGACAAACAGAATGATAAATGCTCAGAAATGCAACCGTAGTATACAAGACCTTGCAACGAGTGTGAGGATGTGAATGGCTTAAATAGTCCAGGTAACGTGCTGCAGCTGGGTGTGGGTGATTAGTGATTGGTGGAGTGAGTGCAGGTGATTGTCAGGGAGGATTCTGGGAAATGTAGTCCGGGAACGACTGGAACTGTGACAACAAGCTTGTGAATCGTCCAAGGTAAGGAGAAGACTGAAGACTGGCTGGTTATGTACTTGCTTGAAAATTGATTTTGGATCATTTTAACCAAATAAAAGTTACGGACTGCAGTTTTAGCTAGACAAAAACTGTTGGGTTTGTCCATATTTGACTCAAATTTGGGTTGAAACTACTTTTTTTAGAGTGTACATTGGATGACATGTTCAAGGTTTTGACCAATGCATTCCATTGACTTTTACCTAGTTTGTAAATGCTGAAACATTGTCTTTTAGAGATTGCACTCACGAAAAGCAATTTCTAGATTAAAAAAACAAATGTGCCAGTGACTTTTTCAGGCCAAGTTGTAAAATATTTGTTGTATAATATGTTTTTTGTGACTGTAACTTCACAGGAAGGTTTTGTTGGTCCACCAGCTTCTGTAAACCAGCACTAACCTCCATTAATTAGCCTGGACCAGCATGTCTGGGTTTTGTCAAGTGAGCTGCAGTTCTGAAAATTTCGGTAATAAGGATCATTTACACAGTTTCCTTCTTCCACCACCACAAAAACATCCAGATGCTTCTAAATCACTAAGACGACACCTACTAAAAAACAGTCAGAGTTTCCCACCCCCTGCACAACGACATTTTTATTATGCTTTAATATTCAAATATCAGTTTACACTGGCAAAACGTAATGTTCTTCCATGAAAGCACAGCAGTGCAGTACTTACGATACTGTCAGGTGTGCTTGCCATTTTCTGTCTATTACTCTATATATCTCTCTGACATTATTAGTGTGCAGCACCCAAATGTGTAAGTTCACTCTTGGGGAAGCTTCCTGCCAAAAGCAGACACAGGCCTTCAAGAATGCCTGTTGTTTCCACAAACCGACTGTCTTATTTATGGCTCAGAAAGGCTAAGGTATATTCAAAAACAGACAATACATCTAGAAAGCACAATATTTATAATCCCGTCACAAAATTCATTTGCACAGAAGAATCATGCATGAGTATACAATAAATCACATAAATATTATCTATTTTAATTATACGATATGCAATATAATTATATTTAAAGGTACACTATGTAACTTTTGGCCCTCTAGTGGTTAAAAAAAAACAAAAAAACATGCATTTTGTGGAAGAACATTGTTTTGGTTGTGCTTTGGCTCCGTGTAAAACATTCAATACTAACCTAATTCAGGAGACCTGTTACCACAACTTAAATACAATGCATGGTTGCAAGTTAAAAATTCTGATTTATTGTTTATATCAAACCTTTTAAATTGCAAACATTATTTTGTAGAGTTATGTTGACATATTAATGTTGATCATTACATCAACTTAATACTGTCTGTAATTTAAACTCTAATTTCTGCGTTAATTGGCTTTAAAAAAAAGAAAAAAGAAAAAAAAGGTTGTAGTAACAATGAAATTGTCTGGATAACTTCAGAAATTAGGCAGTGGATGTCTAGTTCCCAGCATGCTTTGCATAGGACTGGATAAGGAGAATAAATGTTGAAATTAATCGTTAATTTATTTGTTTTTAGTAAAGGGAAAGACCCGTTAGTGTTTAATGCTGTTATGTTTGACATTTAAAAGAGTTTCTGTAATGTTGAAGGTTTTGTGGTTACCATTGTGCTGAAGAGTAGATACATGAATATAAACACTACATTGACTCTATAAGCAATGACGTGCTAATGTCAGTGACAAGTAATATCTTACTTGTTAATTAAATATACATGCTAAACAGCAAAATCCCCAGAGTTAAAGGTGGCCTAGAATCAAAAATTGAATTTACCTTGGCATAGTTGAATAACAAGAGTTCAGTACATGGAAATGACATACAGTGAGTCTCAAACACTTGTTTTCATTTGTTTAAAAGACCTCCAAAGAACAGGTGAATCTCAACATAACACCGACTGTTACGTAACCTTGCTGAATAAAAGTATTCATTTCTTGATTAGCAAATACCACTATGTCATAAAAACATACACTTGTTTGTTGCTGCTTACAAGTTACAGAAAACTCAAGCAAGTATTAGACAGTGCCATAGAGGGACAAAACAATGATTTATGAGGCATACGCTTATGTGATGGCAAAGCAGCTCAACGCACTGTGGTGCCCAGGAGGCAAAGGCTTTTATCTTCCATGACAAATGTCTGGTGAGAACATGGTTTAATAAAAACTTGACGTCGTTCTGAGTGCCGTAACAACCCTCACGCTTCTCCGACCTGAAATTATTATTACCAGGTGTCTCAAATCTGAGTCAGATGCTTGTAAACCGGGCCCTGCAGGTAACAGTATCTCATTACACGATGGCAGACAAGCATGCAGCGCCTCTGGTGATCGCAGATTTGAGACCGATCCGCCTCTTAAACAACTCACCCTGCTAGCATGGGATCTTTTTTTTTCCATTCACATGTGTCTAGAGCTACCATTCCATCATGCTGGGATTCATCCGGATATCATCCGTGAATTATGGAGCAGCATGGAATTGCTGCAGCTGACAAGCCATTTGAGGCACTGCAGCAAGAAATGCCCTTGACCAACAGACTCATATACATCTTCTGTCTTAATCCTGCTTTTTCCTTTTTAATTACATCCAGAGATATTAACATGGATAGTGACAAGACTGTGACATAAACTCAAACTCGAATTTAATCAAAATAAATTATATTTTCACAAAGAAAATAAAGCCTCTTTTGTAGGACCACATTGTGACATTATTTTTTATGACAATTAAGCACATGTACCGCACATTTTTATTATTGTAACACAATACAATATATTTTTTTTAAATTAAAATGAGCATGAATTAAATTATAATGATTTTATGTTAATAAACTAATTTATTATAATAAATAAAATTATTATAAATAAATAAATAAGCTACTTATAATTGTACTTTTCAAATGTGATTTACATTTTAAAAAAGGCTTCATCCAAATATGTGTAAAGAAACCAAAATACTCAAATCTGTGAATGTTTTCATCTCTTGTGATCTATATGTTCATCATTGACGGATTTTGGGTGTAAATTGTAAGAAATGGTCCAAAGAATCTTTTAAACAATGGGATATTTTCCCACTAAGAGGAGAAGAACATACAAACATACATAAATGTATTTATAAGCCTTTTGTCAAAACTTGACAGAAGTTTCAGAAACCTTTTCACACATCTGCGTGGACACAAATAATTAAAATATTTAGATAACAGAAGTACAGTAAGTTTGGGTAATACATTTGAGAAATGTCTAAGATATGTAATAAGTCATGTCATTAGCAGTATAGGACCATGTTTCCTGTGCAACAGTGGATGAAGGAGAAAAAAAAAAGAGTCTTTATTAATAAAACAAAACAAAAATGCCGGAGATTTCTGGAACGAAACAATCCAACACATACCACATGAATCATCTACGAGAACAGACAAGGAACTGAACACAATGACTGACTGGTGATAATTATATGTAACCATAGAAACAACCGGGATAATCAGTAACCAAGGAAACAGGAACTAAAAAGAGCAGGACAATAGGAACTAAAGGAACAGAATATCAATATAGAAGTCCATAATTGTGACAGCGTGGTAATCTCATAAAAAAATAATAAAAAAATGCACACCTGTGATCTACTATAAGTGGAAAGCTGCAGGAATAGCATCTGCTATTACATCCCAATTCACAAACAACTGTCCTAATATTGCCCACAACCCATTGCACATTGAATGAGGATTCAATTAGAACTACAAACAAACAAACAAACAAAAGTGTTAAAAAAACTACAAACATGGCAGATATGCGAGGTTAACCAAGGGTTAAGTAGAGAGGTTCAGATAAATGGGTTTGAGTGACTAATAATCACTAACTTGATAAAGACACAATTATGATGTAGTATGTCCCAAAGCTTGCCTACTCTTTTGCTACACACTAAAAAGAATGTAGTATTCGAAATTAGAATTAGTGTGTCCTAAATCATAGTATGTTGAAATGAGTATTCCAAAGATACCTGGATGGTCTACTTTTTTCCGGTTCGAATCCGAAGTGCAGATCCGTACACACTGTAATGGCTAATATTGCCCATAACACATTGCGCTGTGAACAAGGAATAAAAAGTGTTAGAAAAAAACTACAAACATGACGGATGTGCGAGACTGATGGTTAAGCAGAGCGGTTAAGATAAAGGGGTTTGAGTGATTAATAATCAGTATCCAGTCTGACGAAAAGATATTAATTAAATGTTATCCACATTATATTTCATCTGCAAAAGCATTGTGAACTTTTATAACGATGCGTTTGGTCATCAACTTTTAAATGCATCATTAAGCAAAGATGAGGAGAGTTCTCTGCACAAAAGACCCATGAATGGCAGATTAACGTCCGACTACATTTCTCTCCGAAACGGTAGGAAATTAAATTTAATTGTATGTGGAGGATTTTAACTGTGACAAAATTATTGACTGGGCAGTTTAAACAGTTACAGGTTGCGTAACTAAGCGACATAACGTCTGTTAAAGACGCAATTATGACAAAGTAGTATGTTCCAAAGCTTGCACACTCTTCTGCTACACACTAGTATGTACTCTTTCTTCACAAAAACAGTACATACTTTTAGGGCATAGTATAAATAGGCGAATTGGGACGCAGCATAGGCCTATATACTTTTAGGGCATTGTATAAGTAGGCAAACTGGGATGCAGGGTGGTGTTTCTACAACTGCATCAGCAATTAAAATCTTTTGCTTTGGAAACTTTTGGCTGGAAAACAAAAAATGTTAAAAGCTGTGGCTGATATGGTTTCCAGTGCAGTCGTCACACTGAAAATGGAAGTCAACATGCAGTATTTCATGCAGTGTTCTCATTGACATTTTTGCAATCTTCTAGGTCACCATGCATACGCACACTGAGCTCATACTACAGAAATAGCAGATGTAGTATATGGTAGCATGCTGCTCCCAACATATCTAGTGTACTCTGGATGTATACTACACATTTTAACAAATGCAAGATTGCATACAGAAAATTCACAGTATATGAATCTAATCATACTAAACTATAAATGAATTCCCAAAGAGGGATTTTGCAGTGATTCCACAGAAGAACCATTTTTGGCTCCCCAAAGAACCTTTCAGTGAACAGTTCTTAAAATATATCATATTTTCATATCATATCATAATCATATGTTTTTCTTAGTGTTAAGAACATTTTAATCAACTGAAAAGCCTTTTTCCACCATAAAGAAAATTTTGTGCAATGAATGAATGTTAAAGGTTCCTCATGGAACCACCGATTCCTTTAGAAGAACCTTTATTTTTTAAGAGTGATACTGTGCTTGGTGTAGAAATATGAATAGTATGCTGTTCTAAACGTCAGTGCACTAAGTTCTTTGTTAAGGCCTGGTCTCTGGTCTCATGCATCACAGATGGAGACTGTGATCATCTGTGATCATACAATGGAATCTGTTTTAAATAGAAAGTTAAAGCACCGAGGGTCCATCTCATCAGTTAACATTTCATAGCTTTTGTTATTTGTTGTATCCCATGAACCTGTAGCCTAGATACTCCGTCCAGAACGTCTGTCTCTCCAGTTTCAAAAGCAGGCGTTCTGGCTCGGCCAGACGGAACACTCCATCCTCTTAGGACGCCTATGATTCGTACTGCTTTCCATGCAGCAACACAAACCTTCCAAATGGTGTAAATTATTAAAACATTTGTGGTGCTGTAAGGGAAGAGAGGAACTGACAACATGTTCACTCAATACTACAGTGCAGAACAGTTTAAGTTAGTTTATGCACAGTATTTTATATTTCAGAATAAATGCATAATTCTTGGACTCTATGTATTGAAATTCATCTACACCTAAAGACAATACATATATATATAATATATAATAGGCCCACAAATTATTTGGACACTTAAAAATGCCTGCATGTCATTTCATTAGATCACAAAATATCAAAGCAAATGAGATCTGTGTTGAAATGCTGCAAGATCTTTTCACTGACTTCACTTTTTGAACAATGTCTTTTAACAAAGTGGTGTTTTGGTGATTTTTAGTGGATGTATGAAGTCAGTTCTCCTCAAGGTCACACAGGTGTACATCACATTGACCATGAACATTGCATATTAATGCTCCACGAACACAGACTTCATTTTCAACGCTAGATGTATTTTCTTAAAAAAAAAAAAAAAAAACATTTAGTTTGAAAAGTGTTTCTGTGCTGTTTTATTCAAATAAATGACACTTGATTTGATATTTTGTATCCAATGAATGATATTTTCAGACTTTTTAAATGTCATTGTACTGTTCAAATACTTATTGGAACCACTGTATTTCTCTGTTAGTTACAGATAGTGTTACAGATGATGCCTTAGGTTGGAACAAACTGAAACGGTGAAGAATTACTCAACATCTGGACTACACCACCCCCACCTGGTTACTGCAGGCATTATGTGAGTCTCTCACCACTGCCTGACGGGCAGAACAGAGACCCAACCAGCCACAGCAAACCCTGCAAAAGACGGACAGGGTAAACCCATTATCATGGAGTGAATTCTCATCGACTTTTTAACAATTAATTTAGAATGACTTTAGCATGATTTTTCCAGTCAATCTAAATTGCTAGTTAAACATAAATAATAACAATAATAATAATAATTTGATTTTTTAGAGAGTTTTGCACTGAAAAGTTTGAGCTGAACGTAAAATATATGATTTATTATTTTCAAAAATTAAAAATGATTTACTATTGAAATGTAGATGAGTTATTTTCTGATGTTCCAGTTTTTTTATGATTGCGGGAACCATAAGGCAACATATGTATTGTTGTGCTACAGTTTTTGGGAATTAACACACACAAGTAACTAAGATGAGGTTTGGCTGGTTAGTTTCATTAGTCCTCTATTGGTAGATGCTGTAACTACACCATTATTTGGGCAAAATATTATATATATATATATATATATATATATATATATATATATATATATATATATATATATATATATATATATATATATATATATATATATATATATATATATATATATATATATTTTTTTTTTTTTTTTTTTATAAGTGTTTATTTTATTTCAAGTATTTTTTTTTTATTTTTATTTTTTTATGGTTTTAGTTAAAATGGCATTAGTTAATGGCATTACCACCAGCAAATGTGAAGCAGTATTTAATAATAGGCATTGTGTAATATTGTGAATTGTAATGGCTATGACTACCATTTGTGCCTATGATGCTGATGCATTTTAATGAATAAAGAGAAACTGAATGATTTAATTATAAATATTGTATTATATTGCATTTAATGGAAAAAAAGATGTATTCTCTCTATAGGTATGTATGTTTTAAATAAATTAGACTTGAATTGTAATGATTTATGACTGCTGTGTATGCCTATGATATTTTAATGAATGAAGGTAAACAAAATATAGGCTAAAAATTTGAATAAATAAAATAAAATAAAAAAAACTATTCTTTCTATGGCTTCCAGATTTCAATAATTAAATTATACTGCTATGTATGTCCAATAAATCCGTTTATAATGAACATATTCAAATCTAATCTTAAAAATGTTTTTATGTGCACTATAGTGACTGCAGCTAATATAGCGATTCACAATCTTTTTTTTTCTCGCTCAGTAAAACACATTTCACAAACACTGCAGTCCTACTGTACATTTATGAGCGATATAACACCAAATATATACATTTATTCACAAGAAAAACAAGCTAATTCTCAAAAACGTACGTAAACTCTAACTCTCATCGCCCCAATAATAAGACAATCTTTGGTTTAAAACAACAACAGCAAGGACTTCTGGGAGTCTATCCACCAGCCAAGTGATTTCCATTGAGATTAATGTAAATGCTAATAGATAACTCTCTCCAGGTTTAATATACATTCTTGGTTGTCTCTGCATAATAAGACTGAGAAAGTTGAAAGTATTTTAAAACTTTGAAAAAAAAGAAGAAGGAAAGGCTGAATGAATGACAAAGCAACAGAAACAGTCAGTCAGTCAGCTCTGTTTTTCCCAGCTCTGAAGATCTGAAATGTGCAATATAGACTGACAGAAGTACAAAAACACAGGGCAGAAATTTATTCAATCGACTCCGCATCTGTAGTTAGAATATAAATGGAGGCTGCATACGGAAATAGTTCTGCCTCCTTGGGGTCTTTTTGCATGCTGAAGGGAAAGTAACTGATTAAATCTGATTAAAGTTTTTTTTTTTTTTTTTCTCCTTTCCACTGGGCTGGTTTTCATATTAAAGCATTCATGCATTAATGTTCTTTAATGGTTTCAGTACAGCAGTGCTACTGCAATGCAATTCAACATATTTCAAAAATGCTTGGAATTTGCCTTACTGTAGAGCAGGCCAATAATATGCACTAAACTACATAGTGTAATATCATGAGTAATATCCCTGAAAAAGAAGTGTGCTTAATTGTACTGAATGTGTACTTGTAGTGTAGCTATTTCTAATCTTAAAAGCATATTTTTAAAAACTGTATTTGCCGCTTATATAAACCTATTAAAATAAACCATCCAGTTGTTCCTGACAGTAGTATCCGTCCGTAGGTCTGTTGCGATATCCGAGTTTTCACACCACTGTTATCATGGCCAAAAGAATTCCCGGTAACGATATAGCACGATATCTATAGAAAGAAGAAAAAAAAAAAACATTTTCAGATAAATTCATATCTATTTACATCAAAGCGCGTGAACACGATGGCCAATCAGAGGTGTTTAAGAATCTGCTCAACAGAGCTCAAAATGCTAAGACAGCGTCAGTGATTATAATGGGTTCTATTTGCTTTTGACACGATGTGACGCTTGCATCCAGAGTAGAAAAAAGTCAGCTGTTAAGCAACTAAATGCCTATAGTGCGCTGATGTGTGACTATTTGTCAACGTTTTGCTCTGGAGGCAGAGTAAGCCTTTTTTTTCTGTATTGCCTTCAAAACCGTCAAACTTTAAGCTTTAAAACTACTTTAAACTCCAAACTATTTAAAACTGAAAACCTTTGAAAACCAAAGCTTTTAAAAATTCTTCAAACTTTCTGTGTTTTTTTGTTTTTTTTTTCAGGCTTTCTCAAGCCAGCGTCAAAGTTTTTTCTTAACAAACTTTTTTATCTAGTTCAATATTACATTTGAAGTTGATATATTTTAAATGTACTAAATTGCAACTGCATTATTACAAATGTGTAATCACAAATATACATACAGCAGTACACCATATTAGACAATAGAGTAGTTATAAAAATAATACATATAAAAAAACTGGGTCAAAAAGCACCATTTTAAGTTCAACTAATTGCATTTAATTTAAATTTAAACTAAAATACATTTTCATTTAATTGTAAATAACATGCAGTTGACTGTCTGAAACCATTACATTCGGTTCGCATCTCACTTAAGTATATTCTTTGAAAGCATATTATTTCTGTAATAAGCACTCTTTTTTTAAAGTAAGCAGAAGTGTGCTTCTTTATCACAAGGGTATATGTTAAAGGTGCCTTAGGATCAAAATTTGAATTTATCTTGGCATAGTTAAATAACAAGAGTTCAGTTCATGGAAAAGACATACAGTGAGTTTCAAACTCCATTGTTTCCTCCTTCTTATATAAATCTCATTTGTTTAAAAGACTTCCGGAAAACACGCGGATCTCAACATAACACCGGCTGTTACGTAACAGTCGGGAACATTAATATGTATGACCCCAATATTTGCATATGCCAGCTCATTTTCAAGGCATTACACAAGGGCAGCCAGTATTAACGTCTGGATCTGTGCACAGAAAAGGTAAGCCAGCAAGAACAACAGCGAAAAATGGCAGATGGAGCAATAATAACTGACATGATCCATGATAGCATGATAT
Organism: Chanodichthys erythropterus; assembly: GCF_024489055.1. Lineage (NCBI taxonomy): Eukaryota > Metazoa > Chordata > Actinopteri > Cypriniformes > Xenocyprididae > Chanodichthys > Chanodichthys erythropterus. Next base: position 49,451,828 of record NC_090233.1, read on the forward strand.
TTTTAGCGATATTTGTGAATTGTCTGTCTAAATGTTTCGTTAGCATGTTGCTTATGTACTGTTAAATGGGGTTAAAGTTACCATCGTTTCTTACTGTATTCACGGAGACAAGAGCCATCGCTATTTTCATTTTTAAACACTTGCAGTCTGTATAATTCATAAACACAACTTCATTCTTTATAAATCTCTCCAACAGTGTAGCATTAGCCGTTAGCCACGGAGCACAGCCTCAAATTCATACAGAATCAAACGTAAACATCCAAATAAATACTTTACTCACATAATTCGAAGCATGCATACAGCATGCATGATGAACATCTTGTAAAGATCCATTTGAGGTTTATATTAGCTGTGTGAACTTTGTAAATGCACTGTATTATTGTTCGACAGCTCGTGTGGCAGGGAGCAGGCGAATTAAAGGGGCGGTGCGCTGCCAAAATCAGTGTATAGTTAATGATGCCCCAAAATAGGCAGTTAAAAAAAATTAATAAAAAAAAAATCTATGGGGTATTTTGAGCTGAAACTTCACAGACACATTCAGGGGACACCTTAGACTTATATTACATCTTGTGAAAAAGCATTCTTGGGCACCTTTAACAGTTCAGTTTAAAATACAATCAGCACATTCTCAATGGAAACCCTTTAGTGCAAATCCTAGTGAGCTACCTATGTAGGCAACATTTTAAAGCATCATAAACACAAAATCATAAACATCAGCACATCAGCTGCCTATCTATGCAGTAGACTAGTCAACTCACTAGGTTTTAGAACAGAGCATTTACAAAAACAACATGCAATAATTGCAAATCCACTTCTCCTGTGTGTAGCCACGGCGATGTTAATCAAGCCCATCTGAGTCTTATATAAAACGCATTTCTGACGAGTAATGAATGAATTGTCTTGATTAACTGTCAGGTAGGTTAGATTTGTGGATGGACATATTGAGGTTTCTCTGTGTTTTGCTGCCATACGGTTATAGTGTGGACGCTCTGCATGTGTTCTGTCATAGGGAAAGATCAATGATAACATAATTAAGGCTAAACAAATTGGGATGTTTATCGATTTTGTCCTACACCAGCAGTTTGGAGGCACAGAAGTGACAATAATCACAACAGTGTGAATTTATTTATGTGTGGCAAATCCACATCCACAGGGCCAAACAAACATGAACAAATTCATACTAGACAAAAACGGTTCATGACATGCTTTATATATAGTTATATAACACAAATTCTGGTCATTTAATCCAAGTTTGACAAATTTGCTGATGCAGCATAGAGTATTAAACTGCTTTCTTTTTGTAAAAGGAATATACTCGTGCATTAAAGCCAAAACTAATTTAATAGAATGGCAATCATAAGCAATTTTCTCAATAATCATATGCATGTATGCATCAGGGTGATGAAAAATTCAGTCAGTTTAAATTGAAGTGTTCTTCCACAATGTATTTAATATAATGAAATATGTAAACTAAATACTCGTTTATATAGGTAACATTGCAAGCATATAGGCATATCTATATGTGATACTAAAGATTAGAGTAATGATGCTGAAAATTCAGCTTCAAATAAATGCAGGCTCGGTGAGCAGAAGAGTCTTTAAAAACATCAATAAAATTATAATTATAGTAGTGTATGTATTTGTATATCTTTTTCTGAATTTAAATTCTAATACTTTCACCTTCCTAATGCTGCCCAGGAATTAATTTAAAATTTAAAATGCATTCTCATTTCAATTATGAATGGCGCACAACCCTGAAAGTTAACTTAAGTGTTACCCATTTGAGCACACTATAGATGACCTCAAAACTAAAATACACAGACTTGCCTATCTATATCCTCTGTATCTACACTGACTTGATGATACAATATGTGCGTGATGAGAAAGTGTGTTTATTTGTGAAAGTCCTCTGTGATCATCGGGTGTTCCATTAATGAGCTCCTGACTTGGGCTGATCTCACCCTGAACGCAAGAGAGTGAACGTGTGCAGACTGGTGATTGTACAGTAACTACTACCTCTGTGACTAGACCAAAATCTGCCACAAACTTTAACTGGCCACCTTCCTTCTCTCACAAAACAACAGATTCACTCAATCAATCAGTATATACAGCTCAAAGGCTGTATATACTGCATACTGCATACTTTACATGCTTTTTTTTAAAGAGGCCATTAATATTTTAAGCTCAACTACAATAAGTTTTCATGCTTGAAAGTTCATAAAACAATATTTTTTTCACATATTTGACATTGTTGCAGCACATTGTTCTACAGCTATTTCTTGAACAAAAAACAACAAAATAACTCACTGCTTAACTACCAAAACTAACTAGCTAGTCACTAGTTTCCCTAAACTGGTCACACACCTCTGTCATTTGAACCATGTTAGTTCAACAATATAGAATTGTTGTTAATGATTTCACGTTGGAGGTAATCTTCTACTAACAAACTAATAGTTCATAAACTTCTGCTAATTAATTGATTTGAGATAGCAATTAATGTATTTAATATTATTATAGTTCATTTACACAAACAATAGAAATCTGATCATTTTTTTAATCGCATTAACATGCAGTAGTTGGCGTACACTTTACCCGTATGTGGTTCATTCAGCAGCTTTCTCCATTTAACATAATTTTTCGGACTGCTGTAAAAAACTGAGGACTACTTCATTGTTTTTGTTCCCTGTCATTTTGCTTTATTTGATGTTTGATTCATCGCAGGTCCCCACTTATGTCATACTCCGGGGCAGGCCCGTCACCATATGGTCATTCAGCAAATTTACAACTGAGAGCAAAAACCTTATTTCTGTGGATTTAGCCATTCGTATTCCATAACAAAGCATCTTGATTACAACGTGTTTTTGCAGCGTTGAGTAATGTAGCAAATCACAAACAAATCTGTTGATTTCTTGAACGCAATGACCAATCAGAGGTGTTTAAGTTAGCATTGCTGTTTTAAGTGATGAGTTGGATTCTGAGTTTTGCACGCTTGCAAATATCCTCTCATTATAGCAAACAGTTACACCAATAAGAGATTCATTGCGCAGTCAGCTTCATTTACTGTAACAGAACTGCTTGAGATTGTGATGAACTAAGATGAATGACCAATTTTCTTTATTTTGCAAAAAGCACAACATTTAGTTTTTACTGTGAATGTACACAAATAAAAGAAGACATTCCACAGTTTTTAATAATATATCTAACGCCGGCGCGACAGGTGACCCCAGTGTAGAACTTGGTCTATTTCAGTAATAATACGGGATATGGTCTGTTTCTGAGATCATAAAAATGCGTGCCCTTCATGAAAACAAAATGAACACATTTATGCACATGCGCGCTCCTCAAAAATGCTTCTGATTGTTGACAAGCTAAAATGTATATTAATGTATATTATGTATATTCATGTATATTATGGGATGAAAGATACAGAATGTACTGAATGTAAGCTTGCTTATTGTGTCCAAAAGCTCAATCTAATTAAGTCCAGATTTCATTTTAACAAGAAACTATGCTTCTAACCACAGCCCGAGAGCTATAGCTCCAACCATGCAAGTTTACTACGCTGTTTCGAACCTATGGTTTCGGGAAACACCAAATCGTTCCTGCTGGAGGGACTTTGTAACTTTGCAGACCTTTTCATGCTCAAATAGCAACATTACACAATAAAGAAAGTGGAAAATTTTAAAAAGCATAATAGGTCATCTTTAAGAAAACACTGTGCAGTATGCAAATGCAATATAATCTAGGTGTTTGTATCCAAACAGCAATACATTTGCACACTATGCATTTTATGCATATAAAGAGTAAGAGTTATACCAGTACACTACTCAAAACAAAAGGGTAATCTAGGTTTTCCATGCATATAGAAAACATGCATAATGTGCAGACTACTGCATGCAGCTTTCTTTTAAAAAATAGTAAATAGCACACCACTACACCCAAACATTCTGCGGCCTGAGGCTTCTGAAATGAAAGGGATATTTCTTACACTTGCTGGATATTTAAAAGTTGTGCAGTGCTTGAAGAGCTGCTATTTAGCAGTCCTGATATTTTTTTTTTTTTTGATTAAAAGATCAAAGCGCAACATTGTCATTGCAGTCAGCCATGACTGTGCTAATTAAAACAAGTCTTTAAAGTGATCATTTTGCCTCTTTTTGACTTGAATCGACCTTTCAAAGCCACAGCTGTAAACCACTTTTCATCTCTAAATCCACCCAAATATACTGCTGCTTGAAGCTGGTGGGTGGGAGACATCAGCATTCGGAAATCAATCCACATTCACCAGCAGAATGGAGCGTGATGCATAAAACTAAATAAATGACTGTTGTGGGTTCAGAGAAGTTCCTGGAATCACCTTAACCGTGGTAAAACTGCTGTAATACAACCTCGCATGGCATATCACTTTTATAAATTTGCAAGTAAAAGCCATAACACAGAAGACAACAAAGTTCACTATATGATTTAAAATGTTATTTTTCTTTTTTTTCTTTTTCTTTTTTTATTGGATTTTTCTTAAATTTATTTCATTTCAAATCACAATGGACCATTTCCACATTTCTGGAGTTCTCAGAAGTGGAAGTCATCATATATTGGGTAAACTTCTATAGTGGTGAATTGGAGATGACAGCAAATATAATTTCTGTATTCCCATTTGCTCCAACAACCAAAAAAAAAAAAAAAAAAAAAAAAAGGGTATCTATGGAAACAGTGTTTCTATGGCTTTCCAAGAGAGGTAAAAAGGGTCCCACTTTAGTTTAGGCTCCAATTCTCACAATCAACTAACTATATACAACTTTTGCTTCAATAAACTCCTAATTAATAGTTAGTAAGGTAGTTGTTATGTTTGGGTATTGGGTAAGATTAAGGGATGTAGAATATGGTCATGCAGAATAAGGCATTCATATGTGCTTTATCAGTACTAACAGCCAATTTCCTAGTAATATGCATGCTAATAAGAAACTAGTTTATAGCGAGAATTGGACCCTGAACTAAAGTGTTACCAAAAATATAGAGTAGAAGTAGAGCAGTCAGAAGAGAGAATGTCAAAGCATATTAAATTTTTAATGATGTTCATAACTGTGGAAATACATCACCAGCCTGACAAAAGGGTCTGTAATTATTATTATTAAATATTATATATTATTATTAAAACTTATTTTTATTAATTTGCTGAAGACCTTTCAAAAAAGCACCCCATTCACATCATTCAATGGTGCAAAAATCAAAAAAAAAAATGCCAACTTCGTCAGTTTGTTGTGGGAATGTGAACTGGCCTTTAGAAACATAATGACAATGCTACCATTTGTTTTGCATATGTTCAGTTTTCAAAGATGCCTCATAGTAACCAAATTACAGAGTATGCAATGCTATAGAATTCATTCTGCACATGTACGTTTATCAAGTGTACATATCTAGGATACTTTACCATGTTGTACACCCGTCTCTGCAAACACTTGCCGAACAGAACAGTTTTTATTATTTTTATGTAACGCAAGTCAACTTTCACCATTTTCACAAAATTTCCCATTTACACTTCCCGCTTTCTTGCTACACAGCAACCTCGTAAAATCATCCATCCGTGGCAAAATTTTTCATGTGGAGGTCAAATCGGCACAAGAAACTCCCTGATGCCTTGATTTGAGTCACGAGAAAATGCATCTACATTCTTTATCACTGGCAGCATGTTTCGGTTACACTATATTTCGATGGTCCACTTTAGACATTCTATTATACGTAACTTTGCAACTACATGTAAACTAACTTTCATTAGAGTATTAGACGGACTGTTAGTAGACTGTTATTAAGGCCTGGTGTGGTAAGAAACCGAGACCCCCCCCCCCAGGAATCAGGTCTCCTTTAGGACCCTGAGTGATCCCATTGGTTCAACAGACTTTTAGATGGATAGTATTTTTAGCACCTGATTATAATTCATTTTATGATTTATATAGTTTAAAACTCATTTTGCCGTATATATTCTACGAGATTACAAACTCGTACTATTGATACGCATTTTCGTGTGATCGGGCTCTGTATGCATATAAAGTGTAAGCAGATATTAAGTAGACAGTCTAATGGCATGTATTTGCAAAGTTACTTAATTAACACTAAAAATGACTACTGGTCATACAATATGAACATGTTTTAGTCTCTTTTTCTGCCAACACCACTGTTTTGTCTGTAAGAATTGATTTTCCTGCTAAGACCAATGCTGAGATCAAGCGCCCTGCAATAAAGCAATAAAACTCATCTGGAGAGAAGATCTCAAAGAAATAACATATAGGACAACGCCTTGCCCAAACTCCATTTAAGGGAATGTGGCAGAGCAGCCATTGGGACATTCTGCAGCCAGAACCCTCATGCAGTGATGGGTGAATTATTAGAAATATTCATCCACCACTGTATGTATTTCTTACTCTTGGAGTCATCTTTGAGCAATTAATGTTATGTATTTATTATTTCTGAATTGGCTTCTGTTTGTTTAATTGTGTATTTGGCATGATATGTTTTTACCTGACAAATAAATGTCATTCTTGATTTATTCTTAAATCATTATTTCTAGTAGATTATCGCGAGTTTGGTATTACCATAAATCAGTGTCCAGGATAGATCATATGGGAAGGCTCAATGAATGGAGCATGGGGCACATCATTTGAGACCTTTTCGATTTCTGATTATTGGCGCCTTAGTAAGTTGAAGTTTCTGTAAATATACAAAACTATGCTTTTTGTTAAGAGTGAGCAGAGTGAGCATCCCCTGTCTAAGAAGCAACTGGCGTGTTTGTGATCGTGAGAAGTATATATTCGGCCGATGTAACTTCCTGTGCGATATTGAGTCCATAATGAACGAATAACAGAAAATATTAAGGTAATATAAGGTAAATTAATACATAACCAATTATTAATTTCTAACAATAACAATAGCTTCTAACATAACTACATGTTCATTTAGCTTAAAATGACTTCATAACAGCCAGGCTTTTCCCATCAAAAGCTTTTTTTTTTTTTAAAGAAATTGATAGTTTTATTAGGCAAGGATCCATTTAATTGATCAAGAGTGACAGTAACAACATTTATAATGTTGATTGTTATATATTTAAAAAATGGCATCAATGTGGTTTGCAATTTTTTGTAAGCAGCTTAGAAGCCTAATAGTCAGACTATTGCATGAGCAGCTTTGGAAACTAGAGTTTCCTAGCAATTTCCCCTCACTGAATGGCACTATATGTTATGTCCGCATCTCTGAATGTCTTTGATTTGATATTAACATTTCCATTTCCAATCCATCTTGGACCGAGACCGTTGCTTTGGATGCCACACGTGTTTGGCTTCATGAGTCACAACTGTTTTTGCCTGCCTGGCATATTTCTTGTCTTTGCTGAAACACAACTTAATAATGTATTTTGCAGCTTGTGTAAAATAAATCTATAATGTTGTTATGCTTTCAGAAGAATCGATTATGACATACTATTCAGATCTCCGAAATAGCAGAGGGAAATACACAACACGCATGCATTAACCAAATAAAAAAGTGAGGAAATGCAAGCCTTTACATATTTATCACTGAGTGTGTATTTTTCCATGCATGTGTGTGCGTTTTCATCTTTCAAAGTTATTCAGTGATCCTCTGTAAAGTGGAACCATATTAAAGTGAGAATGAACTATTGGTGCTTGAGATTAATTTACACGTCAGTCAGAAAGAAGCTTAAACGGCCTTCATTCTGCAGTGCCTGTAATGACACTACATCTACAATACTGATGTGTCATTGAGAGCTGAAGCATTATTTAAATTTAAGTTGGGTTAGGTTGATTTTTATTGTCTAAGTAAAAGATTTCAATTGGTTTGATATGTCATACGAAGATCACATTTAAATGTTTTAGACTAAGAAAAAAATATGGAATATAATGTCACTAAATTGAGCTTGTGCATAACATGCATAATGCAAATATGTTTTAGGCTTCAGACATTTCCATACATCTCTTTGGAAATATATTCACCTTATTCTTAACGTAAAACTGGGCGGGGCCATTGTAACTTGATTGTGCCGAGGCTTCCAGTCTCATTCACTTCCAGTTATTTTAGCTGTAAAAAAACTTTAACTAACTGTAACTTTTGGCCCTCTAGCAGTTAAAAAACAAAACTGCATGCATTTTGTGGAAGAACATTGTTTTGGTTGTGCTTTGGCTCTGCATGACTGTGCAGATGAATATGGTTATCCTAAAGCTCATAAAACATCCACTACTAGGCTTAAGAGATATAACCAGTTCAAATGGAAAGGATCTCAAGCTGAAGACGTTACTGTAGCTTTACACATTAATAGACACGGTATTTCCTTGAAAATAAATTCCAGTACAGCGCTACAACAACCATAATGAAATGAGCCTTCACGATAGATAATGCTTTACAATGAACTCTGTTAGAGAGCTACATATGGCGATTTATCTCTTCAATAAAATAACTTACTCATCTGTTGAGTAATAAAAAGGCCATCATCTCCGCATCGCTTTTCAACATTTCAAATCCCTCAGTTCTCGCCATCTCTGAAAAGCCAAGCTAATGTTGATTCTTGTTTTATTACAAGCTCTGTCACATTCTCTTTATGCCAGCAGACTCTCCTCTGTTCGCCATTTTTTTAAAGGGGTGGTTGATTATGATTTCACTTTTTTATCTTAAGTTAGAGTGTAACATTGCTGTAAACAATGTCTGTAAAGTTACGACTCTCAAAGTTCAATGCAAAGGGAGATATTTTCTTTTAAAGAATTCACTGTTTAAGGACTACAACAGATGGCTGGTAGGAACTACAACAAGCTTTTTCCCGGGTTAGTGACATCACTAACCATAAAATTAACATATACCCGGCCCCGAAACACACAACAAAGGGGGAGAGGCCATGATGGGCTGTTTTAGAGAAGAGGAAGAGTTGTTGTAGTAGAGTGTTGTTACCATGCCGTCATTTTACGTCGGACTGCTACACAAACGAGGGTCAATTCAACGCTGGATTTGCACAAAAGATTAAAGCTCGGAATACACCAAGCCGATGCTGACGAACTAGTGGCGACGAAAGCAGACTGCGGGGTTGGCTCACGTCAGCAGCGTCTGCGTCCAAAGTTGCCCTGACACACCAAACCGATGCTAAACAGCCGACGGCCAAGTAGCACGTCTGTTCTGCACCTGCATGAGATGAAATGCCTTTCCGAACCAGTAGGAGGCAGTATCTGAACAGCCAATCAGAATGATCAGATGGCCTGACGAACCGACGAGCTCTGACGGCGATTCAAGATTTCGAATCGGCCAAAAAAAAACCCGACGAGGACCAACTTCAGCCGACGGTGCGGAACACACTGAGAAAACTTAGTCGGCCGACGAACAAAAACTGCCCGACAGCTTGGTGAGTTCCTGCCTTAACATGACGGCACATGCTAGTGGATGAGTTGAATCAACTCCACAGAAACTACATAAATTTATCCACTAATCATTCAGAAACGTCCAGTTTCATTCTAAAAGTTGTAACTTCTTCCTGAGTCTCTCCATCAGTGTCGACTCCGGTTTGAACAATGTAAGGCTGAACACCGTTACTGACAATCCTCATTTTGGCTGCGTGAGATTCTCCAGCTTTGTTGCTGTTGGGCAACAAAACACGAGCTCCGTTAAAGCTCCGCCCTCTTCTGGACAGCAGGCTGGGAGCAGCAGCTCATTTGCATTTAAAGGGACACACACAAAAGCGGTGTGTTTTTTGCTCACACAAAAATAGGGGCAAATTTGACAAGCTATAATAAATGATCTGTGGGGTATTTTCAACAACTGACCCTGTATGCAATTTCGTGTGAAAACCATCCTGCCCGGTCTAAACTATAAACACTTATAATAGACTTACCATAGTGAATCAGGGTAAGACAAAAAAAAAAAAAAAAAATGGAAGAAGGATTGATGATGTATTGATGTATTTGTTAATTTTGAGAAAAAAAGAAAAAAAAAAGAAAAGAAAAAAACAGTTACATAGTGTACCTTTATCTTATTAGCTTAATCATAAACACACTGGTTTGTAGTGTAATTTTACCATGTACTGCATTTTGTAATTCTTACAGTTGTTCTGCACAATCACAGAAAGCTTACTTCCGCATTGGTACATAAAGTGAATAAGTATGTGCAAAATGGTTCTTAACTATAATCTTCACTAAACTGAATGATGCTCATTCTCAGGGCATTCACTGCCAAGACTCTAGGAGAATGCATCAGTAGTTGTATGACTGTGCCAATAACTGTATAGTGAAAATACATGGTGGTAAAAATACTCTGGTATTTTCCTGACTTACATTTACATTTAGTCATTTAGCAGACGCTTTTATCCAAAGCGACTTACAAATGAGAGTAGTAGAATCAATTAAATCAACATGAGAACAACAGTGTATAAGTGCTGAGTGAAGTCACAGTTATGTCAGTAAAGTGCTCATAGCGAATTTTTTTTTTTTTTTTTTTTTTTTTTTTTTTTTTAAATAAATAAATACACAGATAGGAGAAGAATATTAGTCAAGGTAAGTGCTACTACTACTGGGTCAAGTGCTGACGAAAAAGATACGTCTTTAGCATTTTTTTGAAAATGGCTAGAGACTCGGCTGCTCGGATAGAGCGTGGTAGGTCATTCCACCAGCCAGGAACAGTCCCGGAGAAGGTCCGTGAGAGTGATTTTGTGCCCCTATGTGATGGCACCACAAGGCGCCGTTCACTTGCAGAACGCAGGTTTCTGGAGGGCGCGTAAGTCTGAAGTAGTGAGTTAAGGTATAGCGGTGCAGAGCCAGCTGTCGTTCTGTAAGCAAACATCAGAGCCTTGAATTGGATGCGAGCAGCTACTGGCAGCCAGTGCAGACTGATGAAGAGAGGAGTGACGTGCGCTCTCTTCGGTTCGTTGAAGACCAGTCTTGCTGCAGCATTTTGGATCAGTTGTAGAGGCTTGATAGTGCATGCTGGAAGGCCAGCCAAGAGAGCATTACAGTAGTCCAGTCTGGATAGAACAAGAGCTTGGACAAGAATTTGTGTGGAATGTTCAGATAGGAAGGGTCTAATCTTCCTGATGTTGTACAAGGCAAATCTGCAGGACCGGGTCGTTGCTGCAACATGATCTGTGAAGGTTAGACCAGCATCCATCACCACTCCAAGGTTTCTGGCTGTCCTGGAAGGAGTGATGGTTGAAGACCCAAGTTGAACTGAAAGGTTGTGATGAAGTGTTGGGTTGGCACCGACCACAAGCAGTTCCGTTTTTGCAAGGTTGAGTTGGAGGTGGTGGTCCTTCATCCAGGCAGAAATGGCTGTCAGGCAGGCTGTGATGCGACCAGCAACCGTCGGATCATCTGGTTGGAATGAGAGGTAGAGTTGTGTGTCATCAGCATAACAGTGATGGGAGAAACCATGATCCTGAATGACCGATCCTAGTGATGACGTGTAGATGGAGAAGAGAAGTGGACCAAGCACAGAGCCCTGAGGTACCCCAGTAGCAAGATGATGTGACTTGGACACCTCACCTCTCCAAGATACCCTGAAGGACCTACCTGAGAGGTAAGACTCGAACCACTGGAGCGCGGTTCCCGTGATGCCCTTCGACATGAGTGTAGACAGGAGGATCTGGTGGTTCACTGTGTCAAAGGCAGCAGACAGGTCCAGCAAGATGAGTACTGATGATTTTGAAGATGCTCGTGCCAGTCTCAGGGCTTCAGTGACTGAGAGCAGGGCAGTCTCAGTAGAGTGGCCACTCTTGAAACCAGACTGGTGGTTGTCAAGGAGGTTGTTCTGTGAGAGATAAGTAGACAGTTGGTTGAATACAACTCTCTCAAGTGTCTTAGCAATGAAAGGAAGAAGGGATACTGGTCTGTAGTTTTCTAAAAGAGCTGGATTCAGAGTGGGTTTCTTAAGCAGTGGGGTAATCCTAGCCTGCTTAAAAGCTGTGGGAAATGTTCCAGTGTGAAGGGAGGAATTGATAATGTGAGTGAGTGCAGGTAGAATTGAGGAGGAGATGGCCTGAAGAAGAGGAGTGGGGATAGGGTCTAGCGGACAGGTAGTAGGGTGATTGGAAAGAATGAGTTTGGAAACATCTGCCTCAGAAAGCATGGAGAAGGAGGGGAGAATTTGTGTGTTTTCAATTAAGATGTTCTTGTCAGTGTGTGGTGTGGAGAATTGGCCGCTGATGGTTGTTATTTTATGTGTGAAGAAAGTGGCAAAGTCATCAGCTGTAAGAACTGATGTGGGAGGGAGGGGAGGAGGGCAAAGAAGAGAAGAGAAGGTTTTGAAAAGTGTTCGGGAGTCATTTGAGTTGTTAATTTTAGTGTGATAGTAGGAGGTTTTAGCATTGGTGACATTAGTAGAGAAAGAAGAAAGGAGTGACTGATATAAGCTAAGGTCAGTAGGATTTTTAGATTTGCGCCACTTCCTCTCTGCAGCCCTGAGTCTAGACCGATGCTCACGGAGAACATCAGAGAGCCAGGGGGCAGAGGGGGTGGCGCGGGCTGGTCTGGTTAAGAGGGGGCAGAAATCATCTAAGCAGGATGATAGAGTGGTGCAGAGAGTGTCAGTAGCAGTGTTAGTGTCCATTGATGAGAATTGGTTAGCGGGAGGAAGTGTGGATGAGACCGAAGAGGATAGATGAGATGGTGAGAGGGAGCGTAGGTTTCGGCGAAAAGTGACGTGTGGTGGGGTGTGTGATGAGTTGGGGAGTGTGATGAGACTTAGAGTATGCCTACAATTTGGTGTCAAAAAGCTGATATGTTTTAACATGCAATAATAAAATATTAAAAGTAGCTAGTTGGGAGGGAGCGTAGGTTTCGGCGAAAAGTGACGTGTGGTGGGGTGTGTGATGAGTTGGGGTGTGTGATGAGACTTAGAGTATGCCTACAATTTGGTGTCAAAAAGCTGATATGTTTTAACATGCAATAATAAAATATTAAAAGTAGCTAGTTGAACACATCAAACCCCACCAATGAAATGATGATTTGGCCTCAGAGGTTAAAAGACTGTCCAAATTATTAAACAATGTCACATAAGTTCAGCATTATGTATTGCATTAAGTGTAATAGTTTAGTTTTCATTATTTAACACTTTTCATTCATTAACCTTGTTTAATTAATATGCTAAATTATTTCTGAGGTATGTAAACTGTTGGTCACTGTGATTTAAGAAGTAAGACAAGTTTGTGGATCAACATATTTTATTATCTCGTCTGAAATTTTAGTCTTAACCCTATATCCTGACCCCTAAACCTAACCTTACCCATAACTTATCCTTAAAATCAGAGTGAAATGACAGGTGAATAACACTGATAGATGCACCTAACCCATGGTTGTAAGCCTAAACTCAACTGTAAAGTGTAAACTTGTCTCTCAAATCTGATTTAATTTTAATGTTGCTCCAGGATCAACAAGATCAAGATCAACAGGAACATGTTGCACTTGGTGAAATCAGGTTCACCATAAACTGTTATCTGAATACAAAACCTGAACTGAATTGAGCTGAATAACGACACTATTGTCTTCAGTAGACCTGATTAGCTGAATTGAACTTGTTTTATAATTAATGAACTGAATCATCACTGAACTGAACTGAACTGAACTGAGCTAAATAATGACATTATATTGCTACAGATGCTTTACAGCAGTGTATTTGTCTCATGTTTGCTGAAGTTAGCATCATTAATTCTGTTATTTTCCTGTTTATTATTGTGAAGCTGCTTTTAAACAATTTCTATTGTATAAAGTGCTATAAAAATAAAGGTGAAAGATTTTTTCTATTTTTTTTTTTTGGAGCTGTGTGCGGCTTTTAATGAAGAGAGTGATCATTATTTGCCAGCAGGGGGCATCAGTCAGCATGTAACTAGACAGGAGCCGCTTCACTTAGCCTCTGCTTTCAAATCCAGCTGTGCATGTGTTATAGTTCAATAAACTCGTAAGACATGCAGCACATCACAGTACAACAATTAGATGAGGCCTTAAATAATTAGCTAAAATATGGCATCCAAAAATTCTGTCATCTATTCACCCTTTTGTCACATAAAACATTTTTTTCTCCCGCTGTGGACTACAAAATGGATTTTACAGGCTGCTTTTTACATCAAATCAAAGTCAATCAGGACTGGGCCTGTCAAGCTCTGAAAAAAAGGACAAAACTGTGATATAGCACAATTGGTGCACTATATTCCATGTGTTCTGAAGCCATACAAAGTTGTTATTCACTGATAATCTTTTCTTCTGCTGCAGCTCTTAAAATTAATTTTCATATTTAAAGCTGCAGTCCACAAGTTTTGCCTCTTTGTCGCCATCTCTGTTCGAAACCTGCAATTGCAGTTATTTGCGGAATTATCTTTACGTGGGTTACGCATCAGCATGGATGTTTTGAGGAGAATGTCTGGCTGTCAGACACTGCACTAGTGGATACTGTACTCCGGAATCACAGATTCTATGTCTTGGAAGTATGACCAAAATAAGAATTTTCACCAGAATATGTCATCTGAACAAGTTAGTAAGTAACAAGTCTGCTTTTGTTCTGACCAACTGAGAAAAAAAGCATTACAATAAACTGCGCTACCAATGGTGATTTAAATCTAATGAACACTTAACTCAGATCATGTCAAACCATGCAAATTATTTTATAATATATAATATATATATATATATATATATATATATATACTTTGTTCTCAAATTGTTAACGTTATCAACATTAGCATTGCGTGACTACGTGTACTTAGTTTGTATGTAGCATTACCTATAGATTTCAATTTCTGTACAGTCTAATTTCTAATGTTAATTTGTCATACCATGCAATCCGCCATCAAAATGTTTAATTATTTTTAAAAAAAAGAATATAAATGCACATGCAATATAGCCTACTAGCTGGGACTCCTTCTTCATGTAAACAGACGTGACGTAATGACATAATGATGCAAAGACAATAAAACAAAAAAACATTTGAATAAGATGTTAGAGTTAAATGGATGGTAGAAAACTAGACCTGCATGTGAAAGACTTTATATGCTGAATATGTGCTCCTCAAATTACTCAGAAAGCACCATAACAGGCTGTGTGATATGTCCTCATCCACCTACACAACAGTTGAACAAAACTACAAAAAATAAAAGAAAGTGATGCAAAATGTGATGTCCAAATCTGCATCCTGAAGCAAAAGCTTCAGTTCTTATATAAAAAAACAGGTAACACTTTACAATAACAGTACATGAATAACCATGAACTAATACCTGAGTTAATAGTTACTTCAACATGAACTCAAGATTAGTTAAGATATGAACTAATGAAGAGTGATCCTTAACTACGACAGGAGTCATAGGGATTCATGCATGAAAACAGAAGCCTTAACTATGCGTTAATACATGTTTGATAATTAATGCATTAATTAACATTTAGGGTAAACTAAATCAAACAGTCTCTATAAGAAGGAATAATACATATTTGGACTTTGAAATAAATTTAAACAATTTATTCTTGTCAGAATTTAAACTACTGACATCAGCAGCTTCATTATAAACATTACTGAAAGGCACAGGATTAGTTTGTAATTATTTTCACTGACGCTCCTTATCAAACATATAAAATACTAAATACACTATTTATCTTAAAAGGTCTTAACATTTTTTTGTGATATTCTTTCCTATCAAACTAAACTACTGTGACTTACATCAGTTCCTAAAGAAACGGTTCCCAAAAAAATAACCAAACAGGAAACATGAACTAAGGTCAGGGAGTGTTTGCTGGGATCAGAATCAGAAGTTCACTCTCCATCCAGACGCAGGCCGTGATCATACTGTACCTCCATTCTCTGACTTTTTGAAAAGTCACACAACATCAATTAACTGGGCTGAATACTTATATAGTTGTGTTAGTACATGTGTATTTGATAGTAAGTTAATGATAATCATGAGCTGAATTTGGTAAGTAGTTAACAGTGAGTTAATTATGATTGTGCCCCCTCAAGTAAAGTCATGACATAAGTATACATTAACAAACCATTAGTTGATGTTAGTATATGCTTAGTTAATAATGAGTTAAGTATGATGTGCCACCTCAAGTAAAGTCATGACATGATGCACATATCACACATCATTAACTAATATATGAATAAACACTATAGAGTGCCATCCTTATTCCTTTACACCCCGGTACAAAAAAAAATAAAATTTGTATTTTACTTTTATTTATATTATTAAACATATGGACTTGAAAGCAAGCCATAAACATACCTGTAAAGACACACATAAGGCACATTTACATGTAAAATCGCGCGCGTCCACAAGCTAATGCTAATCAAAGCATATACATTTAAACGACAAAAATACAAATAAAGTTAATAACTGCACATAACCTCCTGAAAACCCCAATAAAACATACATGTAAATATGTCTTTAATTATTAATTCGGCTTACCAAAGCAGTCAACATTTATTAGTTTAAAATGGCAGCAACACAACAAACGCGCCAAGAGAACACCTAGCGTGCGCCACTAATGAGTGTCCCGCCAGAAACAAACCCTACATACTTTAGTTCCGGGAATAAACTATGACTATTTAGCTATGACTAAATGTAAATGAACTATAAAAATCAGAAAACAGTTTAGATCAAATTAAATTTATTAGTGGTAGTTAGTCTATTTTCCACATTTGATTAGACAGATCTATGTAATTGATGGCTAAATAATCATGTGCCATTGCAATTATTTGTCACAAAGCTGCAGATGGCAGATTATGATATTACAGTGTAAATTATGACAGTATTAAATCACGTTTAATTCAAATTCAGAGTACTTCTTGTTTACTCTTATGGAGGCTGATTTATTTAGTTTACCCCTAAATGTTAATTAATGCATTAATTAACAAACATGTATTAACGCGTAGTTAAGGTTGCAGTTTTCATGCATGAATCCTTATGACTCCTGTCGTAGTTAAGGATCACTCTTCATTAGTTCATATCTTAACTAATCATGAGTTCATGTTGAAGTAACTATTAACTCAGGTATTAGTTCATGGTTATTCATGTACTGTTATTGTAAAGTGTTACCAAAAAACATTATATATACTAGCGTCAATCATTAAGATTTTGTATTTTTTTTGAAAAAAGTCTCTTCTGCTCACCAAGACTGCATTTATTTAATCAAAAATACAGTACAGTAATATTGTGAAATATTATTACAGTTAAAAATAACTGTTTTCTAATTTAAAGTGTAATTTATTCCTGTGATCAAAGCTGATTTAACTCCATTCTTCAGATGATCCTTCAGAAACCATTCTAATATGATGATTTGATGCTTAAGAAACATCAATAATAATAATTTTGCTGTTTTTTGTTCGTTTGTTTGTTTGTTTTTTTACATGATAGCCATGATACACTTCCATTCTGCTGAAAATTCATCTTTGCAATGACATGTATATATACTGACATTATACTGAAAAAATGACATGTATATATACTGTATCCATAAGATTTTAACATAGCTGACTGTCTATTGACTACTGACAAAAAAATAAAAATAAAAATCTAGCTTTCATATGACCTGAGCGATAAGGTCAATTGTGGGAGCTAAAAACCATCTCCCCATTCATGAGCATGTACACGTACTCTGAGGGGAAACTTTCCGCTCGCAGAGGGCGAGAGAGACAAAGAGAGAATACAAAGTGATATTTTGCAAATACTGTCCTGCTGGCAGCACTTTATCTTTAACGTTAGAATAAATGGAAGTGGAGGGGCGATTGACGTACAGCTGGAATGCAGATGAACCTGAGTGAGTGTGCGAGGAGATAGTTGTGATGCACTGAAACTTCCCCGGATTCAATAATTTCCATTCGGTTCCGCAGTGCGAAGAACACAATTCCAGAGAGGGGGAGGAGAGCTGGCGAAAGTACAAAGTGAGAGTGGATAGTAGGACAAGAAGTGATCCTGTCAGTCAGCGAGGAGGGAAAGAGAAGTGTTCCAAAGCTGTGGATGAGGAAAAGGAATTGGAGAAAGAGTCTATGCTTGAAATGAAACTCTGACAATGACCTATAGGTTGCATATTTACAGAAGCATGATGCTCAGCAATCCTTTTTAAAAATTAATCATTTTGCATTTTTAATCCAATTTAGAGTAAAAATGCTGCTAAAATCACACAGTTGCATTCTTAAAGACAACGTCTCACAAGGGTTTCTTGAGCAACTACCTTGAAGCAGTGGTGTGCGGTGGTCTTTGTATATACATGTATTAAGTAGTTTTACATTTATTCCAAAATAATAACTTCAGGCACAATTTAACAATTTAAACAATATATTTTATTTGTGAACTGGTGTCCAGCTGTTTAATAGTCAACTTATATTCATCATTTGTCAAGCTCAGTAAACATTAGTCAAAGATGTAGGCTACTTTTAATTTCACCAAGCTAATTGCTCACTAAAAAAAAATCCATGTAGTCGTCATGTTTTCAGTCCATATAAAGTTTGATTTTTGGCATGACATAAAGAGGTAATATCTAAATGGTTGAGTTGTTTACTTACTTTTTAATTAGACTTCCCATTAAACGGCAGAATTCTTTGCACGAACCAATCATATCCAACCATAACCAGTCATATCTAATCATAGTGCAATGGAGGCATAGCCTCCTCTCGTGAGACTTTTCCCCCATTCGTTCTCAATGACCCCACACTAAACTCACCACACACATTAGGGGGTCTGTTTTATGTCTATGGGATCAGAGGAGGCACGAGAGATGCGGTCTGTGTGTCGCTGTTGGACATTGTTACTTTTAAAAACGGGTGATTTATACACTTTTTAATGTCACATTTTGTAATATTTGCATAGTTCCATTATTCTAATATGGATTATTTCCTCATCCAATTTTTTGAGGAGGCACTGCTTCCCTTGTGTCCTCGGAGGAAATGACCCTGCCTTGAAGACTGCAAGATAATGCACATCAGTAGATGCGCTTCCATTGCCCTTCAAATTGCACAAATTGAAATGTATACGCCCATTTCGCAAAAACTCCAATATATATCGCAATACATAATTTTTACGCTTGCATGAGGTGGATTTTCAGGCAATTCAAAAAAGAAATATTTCACAAAACTACAATGGAAGTGGTTTTTCCACATTTACAGGTGACCTGGCGTACATAAACGTCGATCACTCTTTAAAGATGGTGGGGTATCTTCGGACAGAAAATGAGACAGCGTTCTGTATTAAACTCATAAAAGATAAAAGAATTACGTGAATACTGGATTTTAACCAGTTTTCATTTTTAACAAAGAAGCAGATATGAGGGAGAAACACCCAAAACACATACGTGGCCGCTGCCAAATATAAGAGGCTTTCCTTGCCATTAATGCTTGCGCAAATCTGTAATGGAAAATTGTTACTGTTAATTGAAACTAACGCTATTAAAATTCCTTTTTGTTAGACCCTTGTGGTTAAAATCAAGTTTTTAATGTTGTTCATATGTCTGTGTGTTTTTAATATGCTTTAATACAATGTGCAAAAAAAAATGTGCAAATTCATCAGTCAACACCATTGCTGAGTATTTTCTCCTAAAACTGCAGTTTACCATAGACAGTCTCAAAGACCTGGTTTGAAAGCATCCCTTTTCCCTAGCATCACAAACATGTAACCAATCCCGCCATACTATCATCGTTAGTGATTTGCACTCCTCTTCTGTGAACATTTAGCATTCGTTCATTTGATTGGCCATCTCACTCATTTTGGCAGTGACGAGCGAGGAAGACCAGTCTACAAATCTAACATTTAAAAGTTTTTGTCATCCAATAAACAGAGTGGTGCATAAAAATGTGTAAAAAAATTACTTTTTTCTTAGTGTTTTAAGAATATAAATAACCTTTTTTCCAGTATAAAGAACCTTTTGTTGAATGGAAAAGTTCCATAGGTGTAAAAGATTCTTCACGGAACCATCAATGCCAATAAAGAACCTTTATTTTTAATAGTGTACCTGCACTGAGAAAATGAGGGAATTTCAGTCCTCAGTGGCCTTCCTTCGGGTTTGCTTTCTCACAACTGCTGTGTCGGTATATACTTGGCTTCCCTGCCATCTCTCCCCTCTTTTGCTCTCTCATCACGTCAACCTGATACTTTGCAGCTTAATTGAACCCCAGCAAATGACAAGAAGTCTGAATCGCTGAGAGCTTCGGCGGCCCCACTTGCTGTTTCATCCTTTTGAATAAAACATATTATTCCTATCACTGTCACTGTTCCAAACCTTAGTCTGTGACTGACCTGCCAACTTCTAACCTGGGCAGAAAGTTCCCCTGCACCTTCCCCTCTGTCTTTCCCCATGTCCCGGCCCTTTAATCTCCCTTTTTCAATCTCTCTCTTTCTACACGGGCTCCTTTCCATCAGTACCATAGTGATTTGGTGAAAAAGCACAGCATGTTTTTGAAATTTATGAGACAAGACTAAGAGGAGGAGTACTGACAGATGAAGTTCAGCATTGACGTCCCCATGGGATGCTACAACTAAAACTCCTGCTGGGTCATTCATGTTCAGGACTATATGATCTCTGTAACTCTTAAAATATGAATATGTAATTTAAGGAAGCATTTCCATAAAATGGTATAAAAGAATTTCAGAAACCCTGTAAACCTTAATAAGTTAGCAAAACTCAAAAACTTTGAGGTAATCAGTTGCCTCAATTTTTTTTTTTTAAGTTAACAAACTCCAAGATTGAGTTAGCAGAACTTAAAATTTTGATTTTGTACTACACAAACACATTAATTGCAACTGAAATTTTTAAATTAGGGTCCAATTCTCACTATTTACCGACTATTAATTATGACTTTGCCTCAATAAACTCCTAATTAATAGTTAGTAAGGTAGTGGTTAAGTTTAGGTATTGGGTAGGATTAAGGGATGAGGAATTTGGTCATGCAGAATAAGATTCGGAACATGCTGGGAATTCTGAAGTGTGGATTCGATGGGCACTTTACTATCCAATGAGGAAGGGATTTATGAATGGTGGTGAAGCAACGCAACTGACGCTGGTAGGTCACATGACAGTAACAACATGGCAGATGTACGAACAGACGAACACAATCGGAGATATACTAAAAAAATATCCTGGCTCTTCCAAGCTTTATAATGGCAGTGAATGGGGGGCCACATTTTGAACCAAAAAAAAAGAAAGAAAAAAAATAATCCATACGACTCCAGAGGTTTAATAAATGCCTTCTGAAGCGAATCGATGGGTTTTTGTAAGAAAAATATCCATATTTAAAACTTTTAATAACTAGGTTCTGGCAGACAGTCGTAAGCATCAATTTGTGGCGTAAGAGTAACTTTTGACGCGACGCATGATGTAATGACACATGCAGAAGCGCAAAGGATAGAGCAAAACAAAACACCGGCCATGAATTAGAAGTCTAAAACAAGAAACTTCAAAGAGAAATGTGGGAGGATTTCAATATAAGAGGTGCTTGAGTTTGTTGCACAGCCCTGTTTGTTGTATCAGTGGCGTCTAAGCTTTTACATTACTCTAACATCCTGCGTCATACATCGCTTTATGGGTTACTCTGGTGGCGCAAATCAACTTGTGCTGTATACGTACGGTCGTCCGCCGAAGCTAGTTATTTTAGTTCATAAAGTTTTAAATAGTGATATTTTCCTTACAAAAATGCATCTCTTCCCTTCAAAAGGTGTTTATTTACCCCCTGGGAATTTATATATTTTGATTAACTTTTCTTGATCCACTTCAAATGTTGACTACTGTATATATATAGACAAATTCATTTTGAGCAGTAATTTGATCAAACAAAATGTTTTAGACTGATGCAAAAAAAAAAAAAAAAAAAAAACTCAATGTCATGATTCATCAAATGTAATGCTAACTGATGTTTGTACTGTTGATTTCCTCAAGGAGAATAAAATACCTGGAGTGAGCAAGCCGTTGGCATTCTCGTTCATCTCAGTGGCAGTATGTGATTTGAAATCTGACAACTTTGATCATGGGCACTCAGTTCCAGAGACATCACCATCTCAGCATGGTACAACGACCCACCAGCCTTCATCTGAATCTCTCTCAGAATCTACTAAAAATACACTTCTGGGACTTTTCTGACTAACCAGCCAGTTAGATATAAATATTTAAATATTTAAATATTTCAATTCAAATGAATCAATGCAGGGTTGGTCTTCGGTGGTGACAGACATGGTCATCCACACAAACAGTAAAAGTGCCCTACCCACGTGATCTGCGAGCCCGATACTGACAATAAAGTACCCGTCACTCTCACTGTAATTCTTTCTTGCCGTCTTTGCAAAAAAAAAAAAAAAAATTGATTTTATAGCTTTGTAAGAGAAGATGCTTTTTTGCTGAACCTGAAGAAAGTTTTAAAAAGTAGCATTTAGAAGTTATATTAACTAATAATATCATTTTATACCAAATATACTACTGAATGCATCTAGCTAACAACAACTTGCTTTGTTCTGGTTTCACCTCACTCCAGTCTCTAACTGATTTTATAGGTAGGCCTAATTTACAACACATTGTCATTTAAATAACCTGAAAATATTGTGGATTATTAAGGCTAATTTTACTAACCACTCTTGCTAAATGGCGTAAGCACACTTATGTTCTCATTTCAGAGTTGTTCGAGTAAATGATTCACTATAGACCGTGTGGACAGATCAGTTGTTGTCATGATTCATTAAAATTAATCTGTTCAAATGAGTCATTAGGTCGCGAATCTGACATTAGCGGACGTTGACGCGTTGCGTGCGAATCGCGACTGTTATTAGGACATCACAAAAGATTTGTCAACACAGAAAACACTTCACCACTGGATAGGATTTTCTTTATGTTTACTGAAAGTGTGGTTTATGTCAGCTGCACGTGCAGGGCGCCTGTCAGAGAAGATGAGGTGATGTTCTTTTGAGCACTATAGAGTGCCCCAGGGATGACGCGTTTTTGTAGGCCAACCCGGAAGTTAGCAGCGCACGGGTTCCCTCGACTGAAAGCCTATTAATTTTTCCCATAGACTTTTGGAAAATCACAGAAAATAAGCTCTGCGTTTAACAAAGGGTTATGACACTTACACGTTTTGTCTATCAATATAATCTTTACAAGTTAACACAACTGTGGCGACCAGGGCGGGCGAGAGCCGTGAGGGAACGGCGCGAGGCCGGTGGCGCGAGTGTTAATGAGCTTCACCTGGGAGGCGCACCGGCCTTGAGTCCCTCACGGAGGAGCTCCGGGAGCATAAAAGGAGGAGCGACTACCATGGAGGACGAGAGAGGACCAGGCCTGGACTTTATTTTATGCTTTATTATGTTTGTGTGGCCGGCAGACGTCCGCGAGGGTCTGCCGGCATTACTTTCGTTTTGTTGTTTTTTTATTTTTTAATTAAAGTTACGTTGAATGTTCGCCGGTTCCCGCCTCCTTCTTCCCATATCTACTAACCTTGTTACATTGGTGCCGAAACCCGGGAGGAAGGAGGGACATGCTGTCGGAGAGCCCTCGCTGCTGAGGGGGATCGCGGTGCTGCGGAGTTCGGGCAGCGCGGGAGTGAAGACCGCGAGAGGCTGCCCGAGGCGGTGGTACTGGAGCCTAGTGAAAGGTGGGACGGAGAGCTCGAGGCCGTGCCCCTGGGACGAGGTGGGGTGGCTGCCGTCCAAGAGGGAGCGGAGGAGTCGCCGCCGTTCGCCGTGGGCCGGAGCCTGCTGCCGTCCGCTATAAAGGGGAGGAGCAGGGAACGGGGGACTCGCTGCCGGCTGCCCTCAGTCGGAGGAGCCATCGCCGGCCGCCAGGAGGCGGTCGAGGATCGGGCCGTCCACCGAGCGTCCAGTGCCACCGCATGGCACCGCGAAGAAGAGCCACTCGGCAGGCTGAGGACCGAGCGGCAGTGTGTCAGGGAACCGGACCAAGAATTTTTTTTTTTTCTTTTTCCTCTCTCCCCTCTCTCGTCCTGTCGCTCCCCTTGCTTCCATCTCCTTTCTCTCGTCTCGTCTGTCCTTACCCCCAGGTGCTGCGGCCGCCGAGACAGGCCCCGGGGGGTCTGTCACGTCGTCACCACCAAGCTTCCTCAAACTGTATTTAAAAAACAACTCTATTTAAAAACATGCTCACTGATTATATATGCGCTGTGTATGAATACTTATCCACTTTTTCATGAGAAAAATCCTGTTTATCATGATGACGTCTAAAGTCCCCGCCAAAGGAAGTAGTCCCTTTTAGCAATTTGTTAGCAACCGCCGAATTTAAGACACAGTAAAAGTTTAAAAAATCACAAGTGGGTTATAACTGGTGTGTTTTATGTCATAGATCAAAACGTGAAAGTATTTAGAGGTTTTGTTTACCACAGACCTTATTTCAGGCGATTTAGCAAAAACCCATTCAAAAAACCCACAGACTTTACTGCGTTGGAACCGGAAGTCCTAAAATGCTAACTCGCTTCTGGGTTTTGCCTACAAAAACGCGTCATCCCTGGGGCACTCTATTCACACCCAGCGGTTATTCAGGAAAAACATTCTCCGAATGAGCCTCGTGAAACATGGATTCGGTTTTACGAACTTTTAGCATTGTATCAGTTGATTTAGATTATTATGTGTGAGGTAGAGAGAGTGCAAAGACGGTGCTTACTTTTTCGCGTGCACGAGGGAGGAGCTGGAATGGATTGGATTAATCTGCGTTATTTTTTAACGCGTTATTTTTTCTCAGATTTAACGCATTATTTTGACAGTCCTAATATACTTACTTACACTTTTGGGGTATTTGTATTTATGTAAATTTGTTATAATAGCACTACTTTCATTGTTGCTTCCCTTGGATTAAGTCATGTTGGAAAAAGATCTGCTAAATGAATAAATAAAAATGTAAATATACAGGGCCTAACCAAGCTACACTATTACAAAAGACATGATAGAAAGTGATACTGACTGAAGACAGAAAAAAATAAAACAGATTAATTATATTAAGGAAAACATTACAAAATGTTTTAAATACACTGACAATTTAAAATGATCCCATGCTTACTTATGATATTGTGATAAAATAAAACTAGATCTAATTTTTTTTTTAAAAAGTAACATTAATTTTTTAAGATTTTAAGATCTATGTTTGACATATGAATAAGATGTTAAAATGCAATGTTGCACCGCCCAATCAGTAGGTTGTAAAAGTAAAAACCTGTCCAGTGCAGTTTCTTGTGCATTTCACTGGTGCACATTTTAGCTTTAATTTTGCTATATTATTATTTTTTTTAAAAGCACTCATTTAAATTACAATAATCTACTGTCTGCAATTGTCTATAAAGTGTTAAAAAAGTTAAAGTGATATTAGCATTATATTAAAACTGACCTCATTTTAAGATGCAATGAAGTCCAATGCAACGGAGTCAAATGACTGCATGCATCTCAAATGCATTTTAGCATTGAACTCAGTAAAGCACATATACATGCAGCGGGCATTTACTGTGCAGGATTTTGATTTTATTTACAATGTAGTCAAGTGTCACCTGTCACTCATGGTGGACTTCAATGTCAAATGGCATGTGGATGAAGAAACTTGGAGAAAACCTTATTTTACTCTGCTGAGGTTGGCCACACTTCTATTCGGCTCAAAATGATTCCCATTACTGTAACTGCTAATTTGACAAGGTACTTCAACATTTCTAAAACAAACCTAAAATAATACATAAAATAGGCCTATTAATCTCTCACTCATATTGATCACTAGCCAATGTAGTGCCTCCATGATTCAAATGTTCGAATTCATCTGTATATATTGGCCAGTGTCAATATGGCCTAGGAAAAATGTCAGCTCTCAAAACACAATCACATCACGTTTCTATCACTGTAACTTACAACAGCAGGTAACTTCATGTCTGAAGGATTTCTAGTCAAATATTGACTGTTTCTGCAGGTGCACAGTGTAATCACATGCCTTTTGCTTCACTCGCTCTTATTTGTCTTACTAACAACTGAAATGACAGAATTAACTTCTCTACTGCCCTCACTAGCTCTGGAGAATCAATAGAATTTGTGACATTACCACCGGATGGCCACTTTTTGATTCTATATTGAATCATTGACAATTACTGCTCATTTGCCATAATAATGTCTTGCTTTTCTTAGCAAATATTAAAGTATGTGAATAACTGTGATTAATCTTACCAATGCTTTGGCAATGTAAAACATTTTACTGTGCCAATAAAGTACTTGAATCCTGATTTATTTAATGAATTATTCAGCATGCAATGAGAGTAATTGGATAATATATATATATTTGATTGACAGACCTAAAGTAAAGTCTATATTTTCTAAAAAAAAATGTCAGAAATTGAGGTCATTTTTTCTGAAGGTTATGAGCATAGAAGTTTATTAAATTGCACATCATGTGATCTAAACATTGTGGATACTAATCTAATGTGAAACATCATTTTAAACAAATGCACTTTTGATTTCATTATGTTTGTTTTTTAAATTTTATTTTGTGTAAAATACCTTAAATAAGTCAAGAAGGAAAAGCACATGCAGCTCATATCACTTCGGGTTCATTCACACTGTGAATGCATTGCATATACTGCACATTTTGGCAAATAGGTCAGATATTCTATGCATACTCTAAATATGGGTCATTATTATATTACAGCTAACATAAAACAGATAAAAAAAATTCATTACTTGAAATAAAATACATTTTTACTGAAATAAAATAAAATATAAAAAAAAAACTCAAACGTGATGTACTAAAACTGAAATTAACATGAAAACAAAATATAAAAACTAATTCAAAACGTTAATAAAAACTTTAATAGTATGCTGCATGCTGGTTGTATCCGAATAGCTTCTCTTCTAATGAGTCTCTCTTTTTTTAATGCTGTTGTTCTCCCTTTCATTTATTAATGAGATGTGGCCATACATCATGGTGATTAATCTCTGAAGAACATTCAATCCGTTCAAGTGGAAAGACACATGTGGGTGTAAACGCTTGTTTCCCGTCTCACCTCAGGAGTCAGGAGCGCAGAATCCACCCTGGATCATTTTCCCCTCGCTTTCATGTGAGTGGTGAAGGCTTGTTCCCGCCTGTGTCCTCACTGGCCTCTTTCATCCTTTTCTTTTGATGCTGCTCTCTTTTTTGAGTTGTTAAAGTATTTTTTTCCTTCTGGGTATAAGTGGTGTCTTTGTTGTGCATTTTCTCCTGCTGTTATTTTCCCCCCGTTACTCGTTCTCTGTGAAGTAGATATACCGGGAGGCGAAAGCACGTGTCATGAAAGCGTTCTCATGCACGTCGACGCTGCGGTATCGCGTAAGATGACGAACTCTGGAACCGAATAGTAATTGATGTGTGGTGGCAGCCCACGTACTGTATTATGGTTAAATTCTGCAGTGATTGTGCTGTACTAAAGCTATTACTTGATTAAAACACATATCCCTAAAGTCTTAATTCCTAATATCCCAATCCAAGTCGATTAAGATTAGTTTTATTTGAAATTATAGAATTGTATTGAACAACAGAACTAAAAAAGAATTGAAACACAATATAGCAAGACCAATTAACAGCTCAATTGTGTTATATTGCCTTTATACAACACTTAAAAACACAAGAAGGTAATATCGAGTAACTTAAATAAATAGCCTAACTATTGCCTGAATCTTATTTCAGACAATAAAACAAAAACACAGCAGAATAAACCGTGGTGTTCCTGAATGAATCAGTACTTTTGAACAAATCACTTGTGAATTATATGACTTATTCATGAAGAAAAGTCCCTTGTTTTGTTCCTAAATGATTCAGTGTTTTTGAATGAATCGGTTCACTGATCAATTCAATGATTCACTCCTTGTTGACAATAACAGGGGCACGTTCAAGCTCAAACCGGTGTTCAACGTTTTGCTACGTTTTCCGTGTTGAACGACATGTTTCCTGGAAACGGTCTGGCGTGCAACGGGTTTGAGATACGTAGGCTGCGTCCGAAAACATAGCTGTCTTGCTGCCTCGCTGTCTTATAAGAGAATGACTTGTACGGCAGCGTTTGTGCATGAAGGTACTTCATGAAACTGATTTCGGACAGACTAATGGACATTAATGATTAATGATGGGGAGGGCCATAAACAGAGGGGCATTTTTGAGAGCGTTACCTGATTTGCCCACGTCAGAGTGCGGGTAGGGTTTAGGGGTGGGGTCGGGTGAAGGGGATCATTTGCATTGCATGATATATAAACATACACCAGATTGAAAACAACCACAAATACAGAAACGTCCACTTTTGTTCCAGGAGCAGCAGCTCATTTGCATTTAAATGGACACACACAAAAATGGCGTGTTTTTGCTCACAACCAAATCTGGGCAAATTTGTTATAATAAATTATCAGTGGGGTATTTTGAGCTGAAACCTCACAGACACATTCTGGAGACTCCAGAGACTTATATTACATCTTGTAAAAGGGGCATAATAGGTCACCTTTAATAATCAATTAAAATTAATGTATACTTGTATGACCCCACATTGGACCAGCAATTTGGAAAATGGATGGATGATTCAGCTGTGTGCACCATCTTCTGGTGAGACGCAGGAATTACTTTGGCACGACCCTCACAATGCATAATGGGTATTCTCTTGCCGTTGAGTATACATCAGTTGTCACTAGTTGTTGCAGTGCATTATGGAATTGAATGAGTGCACTAGATAACGTTCACTATGGTTTCGGACATCACTACAAATGGCTGTCCCCTCAAATTTCAGGAGTTCCCAACCACATTTCTTGGGCCCCCACAACACTGCACGTTCTTTGATCAAACACACCTAATTCAGCTCATTAGTAGAGACTCCAAGACCAGAAATGGGAGTGTCAGACAAAGGAGACATGCAAATTGCGCAGTGTTGAGGGGCCTCCAGGAACAGGGTTGGGAACCCCTGCCCTATTTAAGGGTATAGGGGGTGATTTTAGACAGTTTTTGAATAAATCGGTTCTCTATCTCATTATACAGGAAGCCTACTTGTTTATAACTAGGTAACCTGCAGAAAGATTCTCAACCAAGTTAAGTACGATCAACCAGCCGCGATCGCTACAACTGACTTTGATCGGTCGGTTGAGTTCACTGATTTATAATGAGTATGACCTTATAGATCAGTCATTCTGCTGTGTCACGCTGAAATAGTCCCATGCAGCCACAGTGAATTTTTTTACCTGCTTTATACTAAATATCAAATATGTTTTTATTAGCTGTGACATACCGTCATTTTGTCTTAAGTTTTACTCAATGTGAAGTCCTGACAGGAGAGAGGGGATGGACGAACAAAGAAAGAGAAAGAATGATGGACCGTCGGAGATAAAAACCATACCTGATAAAGTGGACAGATTGGAAGAGTTACTGATGACTTTGTTCCCAGAGAGAAAGCGAGAGAGAGGGTTAGCCAAGAGAGATTTATTGCAGTTCTCTACATCTCTTAATTTTACATGCTGTCTTTTCTGGATGGGAGTTTGGGTTTTACTGGGCTGCCAGCAGTGATTTATGTCGCTATTCATCACAAAGTACAGTCAAAAATATGAGTGTGTGGAGCAATATAGCCAGGTAAACGTATCTCTGGGGGCACGTTTTCAAAAGAGGCGTTCTTGCATCCATTAAAGTTAATGAGATGACATATAGGCCCCAAACGGCATACACAGGGCTGTGTAAACAATCATTAGGATTCCAGAGATGGAGATCCCTTTGTCTGTCCTTTTATTTGAATAGGCGATAATATGCAAAATGCACATTACAAGAGCTGTTTTTATAAATGGAGAACAGATTGTCTTCCTGCAAGTGAATGGCCTTTGATCAGGTTTAAAGGAATAGTTCACACAAAATTAAAATGAGTTACACTTTAAGGTGTCAATGTTACAGTGTACGGTAACACTTCAGAATACTGATCCTTCATTAATGAAAAACTACACAGGAACAAATGAGTAATGCATTATTAACACTATAGTAACTACTATTAACTAACAATAAACTCTGTTGAATGAATGAGTAAGTAATAGAGCTCAGTTGAAGGTGGTAGTTCACTATTAGCTAATAAGTAACTACTGTTTTTTTCATACCTCCCAGAGAACTACTAAGAACTACTATATAGGTTCAT
Organism: Chanodichthys erythropterus; assembly: GCF_024489055.1. Classification (NCBI taxonomy): domain Eukaryota; kingdom Metazoa; phylum Chordata; class Actinopteri; order Cypriniformes; family Xenocyprididae; genus Chanodichthys; species Chanodichthys erythropterus. The sequence goes on from NC_090233.1 coordinate 49,481,903, forward strand.
AATTAACATGAATGATGCATAATGTATAATTAATTCTAAAATAAAGGTCATGGTAACCTAATAATGACTGAAGTATTACCAAATACTTAAGCAGGAATTACTAATTATTTGTATCAGTTTTCTAAAGTGAGAAACATTATAACTCTCTAGTAACTACTGAAGTCATTGTAAACTTTTGAGGTTTTTGAAAAGTATTGGATAGTAATAACTCAGGAGTTACTATATAACTCTAAAGTAACTACTTCTTATTTGGATCAGTATTCTAAAGTGAAGATCTTGGTAACACACTAGTGATTACTTAAGTGTTACCAAATATATCATAAGGAATTACTGTACAAAAACATCAAAGACTTTGGTAGTTATTAGAGAGTTATCATGTTTCTCACTTTAGAACACTGATCCAAATAATTAGTAATTCCTTCTTAAGTATTTGGTAATACTTCAGTCATTACTAGTGTGTTACCAAGACCTTCACTTTAGAATTAATTATACATTATGCATAATGCATTGCATTATGAACCTGTATATAGTAGTTCTTAGTAGTTCTCTGGGAGGTATGAGAAAACAGTTACTGATTAGTTAATAGTAAACTAATAGTGTACTACCTTCAACTGAGCACTATTACTTACCAATTCATTAATCAGAGTTTATTGTTAGTTAATAGTGGTTACTAGAGTGTTAATAATGCATTATTCATTTGTTCCTGTGTAGTTGTTCATTAATGAAGGACCAGTATTCTAAAGTGTTACACAGTGTACTTATACATTTAAGTACTATGAAACATTAATTAGCTACATGTACGTTGGATTAGGGTTAGAATTAGGTTTGGTTTAGGGTTAGTTGTATGTAATTATGCACAATTTGTAGTTGTTACTATAGTAACTACATGTAACATATGTAACAAGGACACTAAAAAATTAAGTATTACCAAAAATTTTCTAAGAATGTTTTGGTAATGTTCCCAATTAAGTTATGAAAACATTACTGAATGTTCTCTGAGCACTGAAAACATCCAGTTTTTAAATGTTTTAAAAACTTTTTATTGATTATGTAAACATTAAAGGATTAGTTAACTTCAGAATTATAATTTCCTAATAATTTACTCATCCCCATGTAATCCAAGATGTTCATGTCTTTCTTTCTTCAGTCTAAAAGAAATGAAGGTTTTTGAGGAAAACATTCCAAGATTTTTCTCCATATAGTGGACTTCACTGGGGTTCAGCGGGTTGAAGGTACAAATGTCAGTTTCAGTGCAGCTTCAAAGAGCTCTACATGATCCCAGACAAGGAATAAGAGTCTTATCTAGCAAACAATTACCCATTTTCTAAAAAAAAAAAAAAAAAAAAAAAATATATATATATATATATATATATTATATATATACATACATACAGTATACACACACATATATATATGACGTAGGCGGAAGTACCGTGAAGTAGGGCGAAAAACTCATCTCATTTTCTCCTCCAACTTCAAAATCATCCGACATTGTTTTTTTATATTTTTTGTAAGGCTGTTTGATTTAATCTTTGATTTAGGCTTTGTAAACACTGAATCAGTACTTCTGCCTACGTCACGCGTGACCTTTCCAACATGATTATGTAATGTGTGGCGCATCACAGAGCAGTGCAAGATGAGCATTTGTGGTTAAAAAAGTATATATATATTTCTTTTTTTTTTTAGAAAATGACCAATTTTTTTCCACTAGATAAGACCCTCGTCTGGGATCACGTAGAGCCAGAAGTTGAAGACACACAAACATTTACGAATAAATCTGAGAATGATTTGTACCACACTTGATCTGTGTCTGCTTGGTCATCCTCCCGAGATCTCGCGCTGCTGCTGCCACACACCACAGGGGTTGAGGCGCCTGTTTCTTAACTGATGACTGAGACTACAAATATTCTACCTATTATTGAGATTTTGATCTAACACTAATGTTTTAAGAACATTATTATAGACCAGATAGCATTTTATTAATGTCACTGGAAGAATGTTTGTTCATAACTTTGCGAGAACCTTGCCAGAACGTTAGCTAAAGTCCTGAGAATGTTCCCACAACATTCAGCTATCAGCAGAAAAATATCTATCAGCGGTTTATTTAAAAGAGACATTTGTGTACCATTTTAGGACATTTTAACACATGCAAATAGACAGCGCTTGCAATAGGAGCAATATATTTGTGATTCAAACTGTTCCTTTAACTCCATGTCTGTTTTTCTTGTTCACTCTATTTTTATTCTTTGTATGTTTGCTCCTGTGTGTGTATGTATAAATGTTGTAGGTATGACTGCAGTGGTTAAGGAGGCTTATAGCCGCGGCCCATTCACCTTGTCAGAACTTATCAGCTTGTTTCTGTTTTGTTATTGCCAGAGGCATGAATTAATTCAACTACAAATGCAGCATGCTTTGTGTGTTTTTCTTCTCTACCCTACTTTCCTCTCTCAGAATCCATCCTGCATTTTTTTCTTTCTCTCTTGATTTGTCATATCTTTCTTGTTCCTCTTCTTTATTTCTGTCTGTGCGGCAGTGAAGAATACGCTACCTGAATTTCACACACATAAGCTGGTTTATTTGCATGCATGAGCAGTAGCTGTGATATTAAAGTAGGCTTATGCTTTCTCAATGGTCTGTTTTTACATGAGTGGGTTTAAATTGTCATTGATTGTGTGGACACCTTCCACAGCCAACGAGAGATAACCTGAACTGTGCAACAAGAACTCCAGGGTTTCCTCTGATTCAGAAACACAAAGAAAACGTGTGTTCATGCAAGCACACTCTCTGAAGCAGTTTTTTAAATGTTTTAAAAACATGTCCCACTTTATATTATGTGGCCTTAACTGCTATGCACTTACATCAAAAAATAAGTACAACCGTTAAGGTTAGGGACAGGTTTGGTGGTATGGGTAGGTTTATGGGTGGGTTAAGGTGTAAGGGATGGGTCAACAGTGTGATTGTAAATGTAATTACAGATGTAATTACATGCAGGTATTTTTTAAATTATAAGTACAATGTAAAAACATGTATGTAATGTTGCTGTTTGAGCATAAACAACGTATGCAAAGTTGCGGCACTCAAAGTTTAATGCAAAGGGAGATATTTTCTTTTAAAGAATTTGCTATTTAAGGACTACAACAAATGGCTGGTAGGGTAGGGACATCACTTACCCTAAAATTTACATAAACCCCGCCCCCGAGAACACGCAACAAAGAGAGGAAGAGTTGTTGTGGTAGAGTGTTGTTACCATGCCGTAATTTTACAACGGACTGCTTCACAAACGAGGATCAATTCAACACTGGATTTGCATAACATGTTGCATTCGAAAAGTTTTGCCAGTAAATTTCCCAATTAATTACAAAGAAACGGCAAGTAACACATTGAATTAAACGTAAAAGTAGAAATATAAAATAGTATTTTCTTGTAAAACGTACTCCAATAATCTTGTACTTTTAAATCTTTTACTTTATTGGATGAAATACAATGATACTTTATTACAAGAAATACAAAGCCTCTTCTTTGGCTGTGTTGGTGCGCATGTTGTGTTTTTTGCACAAACAATCCAATGGCGTCACATGGATTTTAATGATGTCTTTACTACATTTCTGGGGACTGAAAGTTTTAGTTGCGTAGGCTGTCAGTGAAGGGACAGACGCTCTCAGATTTCATTAAAATAGCTTAATTTGTGTTCTGAAGATGAACGAAGGTCTTACAGGTTTGGAACTACATGAGGATGAGTAATTAATGACAGAATTTTCATGTTTGGGTGAACTAACCCTTTAAGGCAACATTCTCTGTTCAAACAGAATGCTTCATTTTTTTTTTTTTGTAAAGATACAGCGACTAACTCGCCTTTTAGTTTGGCCCCAATTGGGAAGTTAGCCTCTTTGGTCTCTTTGATTCGTGGAACCCTTGGATTTTTCAAGTGTGTTTGGGGACAGTAGCTTTTCCCCAGTTGTTCAGCTTTGGTTTCGGTTCTCTGTGTGATTTCCAGGGAAGCTGGGGGCAACGTTTCTCCTTCCACAGCAGGAAACAGAAGTTGTAGCTGAAAATTGCCTCAGGGTTTGCTAGATCATCCAGCAAATCCACTGCTGTATTTTGGTCCTTTCCTCTGGACTTCATGTCGGACTGGTGTCAGACTATCTGTCTTTCCTTTTGAATGCATATTGTAGAGCACATTTTACATGCCCGCTGACTTTCTCTTTGTGACTCACACTACAGACGAGATGGCTTTGAACCTATTCGAAATGACTAGTGCTGGATGTGGAACAAGCAAACAGACACTCATGAGATTTTTATGACAGCAGGGCAGCGGGCATGACAGCACGGCTGTTGAAGCAACGAGTGCAACTGATTGACAACGAAAGGAAAGAAGTACTGACAACCTATTTCAAATGACTTTACTTTTGGATTCGTCTCATATAGTCAGACTTTTGACTGTTCAGAATTTGCATCGCAGCATATTGCGACCAGGGCTGGATTTATGCATTATAGTCATGTGCCTTTTACGATTACAATGAGGAGAAATATATATTTGAATTAATATTATTTCACTCTAATGTTAAAACTCTGTAAGACAATTACTTTATAAATTAATAAAATATCTTTGCTGTCAGTCAGAAACATTGTATCTCCACATTTCATATTTTTTTCTCCATAAATCATTACTATTGGTCTCCCTTTATGTCTGTCTGTGGGATTTGCAAATATATAATCAATAAAAAAGTGTTAAAAACAACTTGTGACTAATCCACGTAACTCCATTGACTTCTCAAACTGTCAGTCAAACCTCATAACTCCGCCCACCTCTTTTGTGAATGAAGTGTCGAACTCATTTTGGAACATCTTTTCTTGTTTGCAATGCAAAGGTAAATAAATAACAGGTTGTTTGAATAAGTACAGCATTTTATTTACTCAAAAAAATGCTTTACTAATGTTTTATGTATGTGAAATTACTAACAATTTGAGTTTCACCAAGTTTTTTTCATCATTTCAATTCACTGCTATACATTTTATTCAAAATATATCTAAGTAACATAATGACTGTAATATTAAAGTCATCTTGAGAGATTTCTGTTGCCTAACATATTTGAATTGAGTATAAATGTAGACTGTGCTTTAATTACTCAAAGTTTCTAAATGTAGAAAATATTTTTTTCCCTCACCACAATGTTTTTATGCTAATACCAATGCTAATTTTATGCATGAAATGATTATCTTCTATTGACAGCCACAAGAGTTTTCTGTTATTGTTGATGCAAATATACCTTTCAGTGTTTTTCAGTATGACTTGTTTCAAAGGGATAGTTCACCCAAAAATTAAAATTATCCCATAATTTACTCACCCCTAAGCCACCCTAGGTGTATATCTTCTTTTAGTCAAACACAGTCGGAGTTATATTAAAAAAATATCCTGGCTCTTCCAAGCTTTATACTGGGAGTGAATAGCAATTTAGATTTTGAATTTGAAAAAAAAAAAAAATGCATTAAAAAAAAAAGCTGATTGTGTTCGTCTGAAAGAAGATAGTCATATACACCTAGGATAGCTTGAGGGTGAGTAAATCATGGGGTAATTTTCATTTTTGGGTGAACTAACACTTTAAATGATTGTATTACATTTATATTTTGTATCACATTTCTGCAAATCAACATTACAGAGATACATGAATATGGCTGTAGTTTCATATTCTCATTTTAATTTTAATGAGCACTCAATGAGACAGAGCGAAGCGTACCGAAGATATCATTATTTCAAGCCTCATGTTAGTAACACTGATTAGCTCTCTGTTTTTTGATGATGTTTTGTCTATTGGCCCTATTAAATAAGATTTAATACCTTCTAGGGGTTATTAGACTTTTAAATGGATCCTCAAATGCTTGAGTGTGTTTTATAATGAATATTAAGCCATTATATTTTCGCTTTGCTATTTATGTTTATGATACACCATTAGTCATTTTTACACTTTGAAGTTGCATGCAGAATCACAACACCTCTCAACAGAATTAAAGATTTGTTCTTTAGTCTTCATGTTAGTTAAAGGGGTGCTTGATTATGATTTCACTTTTTTAACTTTAGTTCGTGTGTAATGTTGCTGTTTGAGCATAAACAACATCTGCAAAGTTATGATACTCAAAGTTCAATGCAAAGGGAGATATTTTCTTTTACAGAAACTGCAGTTGAAGGACTACAACAGCAACTACATAAATTTATCCAGTAACCATTCAGAATGTCCAGTTTCATTCTAAAAGTTGTAACTTCTTCCTGAGTCTCTCCATCAGTGTCGACTCCGGTTTGAACAATGTAAGGCTGAACACCGTTACTGACAATCCTCATTTTGGCTGCGTGAGATTCTCCAGCTTTGTTGTTGTTGAGCTGTTAAAGCTCCGCCCTCTTCTGGAAAGCGGGCCGGGAGCAGCAGCTCATTTGCATTTAAAGGGACACACACAAAATCATACTCAAATAAGGGCAAATTTGACAAGCTATAATAAATGATCTGTGGGGGATTTTGAGCTGAAACTTCACAGACACATTCTGGGGAAAAAAACAGACTTATATTGTGAAAAGGGGCATTATAGGTCCCCTTTAAGCAGAGGTGGGTAGTAACAAAGTACATTTACTTCGTTACATTTACTTGAGTAATTTTTTGGGGGGGAAAATTTGTTCTTGTGGGTACGATGAAGATCTTGTTTAGTTGAACTACGTATGCTGTTTGTGAGCAATTACACAGGTAACGTTATCGATTTAATTTGCAATTTATATATTACAATTATTTTTTTTTTGGACATATATCTTAATTTATACATTAAATAAGCTACCATTTTACAGAGAGTATTAAATGATCACCCACCATCCCGCGGTCATTTGTGACCAGTCTACCTATTGCGCATTGGTGGCGCCAGCGAACTGTTTGTCTTGAAAATTAAATGCCTTTGCGTAGACACAGTTAACTAGTTTACACACGCCTGCAGTTGCAACTGTTTTCAACATTGATAATAATCAGAAATGTTTCTTGATCAGCAAATCAGCATATCAGAATGATTTCTGAAGGATCATGTGACACTGAAGACTGGAGTAATGATGCTGAAAATTCAGCTTTGATCACAGAAATTAATGACTTATTCACGTAGGAAATAGTTATTTTAAATTGTAATAATATTTCACAATATTACTGTTTTTACTGTATTTTTAATTAAATAAATACAGCCTTGGTGAGCAGACAAAACTTCTTTAAAAAACATTAAAAAATCTTACCGGTCCCAAACTTTTGAGCAGTAGTATATATATATATATATATATATATATATATATATATATATATATATATATATATGTCACAAAGTAACTAGCTACTTGAATAGTTTTTTCATTTAATACTTTTTTGCTCTTACTCAAGTAACTATTAAGATTATTATTTTTACTTGTACTTTTACTTGAGTACAGTTTTTGGATACTCACCTCTGCCTTAAAGTTAGTTAAGGCTACATCATGATGCAATATTTTTCATATTTTTGTTGTTTTGTTTTCTGTATTTGTCATTTGTTAGGTTTAAGCAAAAAAGCAACTGCTTCTTGAAAAGTGCAGACTAAACTCAATGTCAGCATTCTTATAATTGTTGTCCTTTGAAAAACAGCTCATTTTTTATGGCTGAACATTGACAGAGGATGCGGTGGCGACTTTGTTTAATTGACTTTGTATGGAGCTGTGTTAGTTATTTCTGCAAATAGCTTTCTTAAATGATAGGTATTTAAATGTCGAGATGTCAAATTTGATATTACACAAATGAGCTGTAAATCTTTAGCAGGCTGTCATGGAATTGCTAAGGTGTTCTTCATCAGTTGCTTACAGAACATCTTGATATGACACTGGCCCCCAATAAATCAAGTATTTTTAACATAAAATTAACATGTTGACAAATTTAAATATCATTTGTAGCAGAAACTGAATTGATTAAGTGCCAATAAAACTAACTTTTCTTACAACCAATTATTCAAAAAAACACAAATTTTCAACATTTACTTTGAAAGTAAATGTCCCAACATATTTAAGTTGACTGAAAGCAATGAAATTAAGTTTTCTTAATGTTTAAGAAATTAATAAGAAATTAATTCATTTTAATTGAACAAGAAGCAGAAATCTTTTTATTTATTTATTTTTTTAGGTATATAACCATATAGCCTAAATGAAAAATATAAAAATGCCTCCATACAAGGTTTTATATGATTTTCTTTATAAAATATATGATGGATTCTTTCAGATACTGGGCTTTTTGGAAACCAGAGATCTGACTCAAGTGAATTTTAATGGAAACGCAAAAAATCGATTCCAGCCTCTATAGCAGATTTTTTAGATGTCTATGCAAAGATCTGACATGCTGACAAAATATCTTACATTGCCTGCTTTGCTCTTTATTGGTGGCCGGATCATCCATTCTGCTTGGTAATGAATCACTGGGATTGAATACAGATTTAGTGTGTTGATGGGCAATGAGAAATGGGTAATATACATACTACAGTGCTGTTGTTTTCCACCAATGAGGTCACTTCCTGGAGGATGACGCCACTGAGGAACTGGTTTATAGTTAAAGGGAGCTTACAAGATATGTAAAGGTATATTGAGGCCACAGGAACTAATCAATAAATGAATAAATTAAAAAAAGATTTGTACCTCAACTAATAAGACATATAAGATGGAGACATGAAATTGTTCTACATGAATGATGCTGACTAAACTTTTCCCACTGTTCCGAGGACAGGATTAGGATTACTGAAGGTTCTGCGATCATCACACTCATTAGCACTAATTATAGATAATGATGTGTTATTAGGTTACAGGAAGGGAAAGGGTGAAAAGAGATATGCCAGTGTCAAGAGATATCCCAGCTAACCAAGAATGTTTTGCTACCATTCCCATTAAAGGTAGGGTAGGCAATTTCGGAGCAAGCTAGCTTTGAAAGCATAAGGTCCCACCCTCCCTTGCTCTCCAAAACCACGCCTCCTCCAATACACATGAACGCACAGGTCATGCATTAAATTACCTTATGTCTCAAAGCACATAACATTACAATAATAATGAACGTAAACAACTTACAGAGCTCTGACTTGTAAGACCTGACTGCTGCAGATTCATTTCGCAGTTGATAGTATTGCCAGAGAAATGCATAAATCCGAGTCTGAGGAAGTGAACAGCTCCGGGTCCATCTTGTAATTACGGTTACGAGTGTACGATTCTGAGAACATATTTCAACATCATAAGTATTTATATTCTGTATCTTTTTTAATAAAGTCATAACATTTTATTCAAGGCATCACGCATTTCCATCACGTGAAAAGACCAAACGCGACACTCGTTTAGGTGGCTCACGTCGCGCCCATGTTGCTTTACATTAAATTAAAGAATATACAGAACAATAACGATTTTTTTAATAAAATGAAATATACACAAACCTGTATTTTACTGAAGATATGCACCAATTTGACAGAGCTGCACTGTTCTCTCCTGAAGAGGTCGCAAAAAGCCCATGATAACCAAACCCCTGGGTTATGTTGTCTGACCCAGGAGCTGGGTAACAAAAAAACATTACTTCTGAATGTTCAAAACAAATGTTTTATAAATGTATTAAAAACTTTATTTCCTATGTGAATATTTAGGGAACAATCCATTTTATAATTTTGCAAACATTATAGGAAAGTGCTCTGGATATTCTAGTTACATTTAAAAATTATAAATGAACTGAAATGTTTTTTTAGGAAAAAAGTTCAATGAACAATGTATAAATAACGTTTTTGTGCCAACATTTTTAGAACATTATTAAAGACCAGATAACTTTGAGCAAACATTCTATCAATGTTACTGAAAGAATGTTTGTTCCTAACTTTGAGGGAACCTTGCCGGAACGTTAGCCAAAGTTCTAAGAATGCTCCCTGTTAACTGGGATAAAGCCATAGGTGGAATTTTTTAAGATGTTTTAGCTTGATACATGACAGAAGCATTTCCTCTCCAAACTCCCAGCGGATTTCACCAGCATGTAGAGTTCAGTGGAAGTGTCTTCCTCAGCCTCAGGCCAGTATTCAACTGAGTTTAGCTGAAGTGGATGAGGGAAGATGACTGCTCTCACCTGTGTTCCACCATAGAGCTTCTCTGACAAACACAAGAGCTTCTTTTTAAAAGCTTAAAATCTTCAAAGGAGAAAAAAAGTGGCAAGTTTAAATATGCACCTTTTCAAAACCGAATGTTTAAATTAAACATATCAATTCTCCTTTAATAATATTTGGAATAAACTGGAAGTCTTCGAGTGAACCTCTTTCTGTACCTCCTTTCAAATTTCATTGTATTATGAGTGAAAATTGAATATTAAGTGTATTAAATGTACCCGTTTCTTTAGCCTTTGTGAGATAATATTTGCCTCAATATATAATAGTGCCTATATATTCCAATAAGCTACTCTAACTACTCACTATTTAAATTAGTTAAAATACAATCAAGGAACTCTTGAAAATCATTGCATTGAAGCTACTTAAGAGGAACATATTGTTATTAATAACTATTCAATGGTATTATTCAGAATTGTATCAAAGAGTGTTTTTGAATGAAAACTCATCAAACTGAACCAGATACATTTATACAAAAACAGGCCTACTGCTGAAAAAAAGACCCTTAATGTCACACCCATGACTGTGTATCTTTTTGAATCTGTTAATTTACAAGAATTATCAAAACAAACCAATTTACCAGAGTGAAGCTGACTTTTCAAAGCTACATACTGTAAAAGAGAGAGGTCCGTTTAGGATGAATCGATTCACTAGAATGAAAAAGCTACATATAAACAAGAACGGTTGAAGACGCACTGATTCACTAGAATGAATAAATACAACTTTCCAAGGCTACATATGAGAGTTTATTCACTAGAATGAATCTAAGTTTCCAAAGATAGACCTACATATGAGGACTGTTTAAGACAAACAGATTTGCTATGAATCTGACTTTCAAAAGCTACATACAGTATAAGAGAGAAAAACATTTAAGACAAGCTGATTCACTAGAATGAATAGAACTTTCCAAAGCTACATATGAGAGAGGTCCACTTGGATGAACCAATTCACTAGGATGATTGTTGCTTGTCAGACTGTACGAACATGATCCTCATGTCACACTGAGCGATCTCAGCTGTCATTTATGTCAGACTGTACGACTGTCAAGACGCGTTAAAAACGGACACGCGCATGGAAACTTGTCCGGAGTTTTACATCATCAACCCACACACGTTCGGTGACAGTGAGCTGCATTACATGCGGGACTGAAATGGTGGCTAACAAAGAAATCTTATTAATTTTGATCATGGCTTGTCTTGAAAAACGAAGACAATATGACGTTTGTCGTAGGAGAAGTCACACTGGAGGATTGTGCACCAAATCTTCTGACACTGCCAGAATTTTGTCTGAGGTCAAATTTGATTGCAAAGGTCATTAATCGGCTGTCGGTGAACATGTCAAACTAGCGATCAAACACTTTAGCCTAGGATTATAGGAATCTTTTAGGATTCTCAAAATTTGTCTCAGATGACCAAATTGTGGCCAAAATCGCACAGTGTGCGTCCACCTTAAGACGAACCGATTCACTAGAATGAATCAAACTTTACAAAGATACATATGAGAGAAGTTTACCTTCTCTCGCTCAGCTGTAAAACAAATGTGACATTAAAAACATTGATTGCTATGATAGTCATTTGAAAAAGCAGCTTGTTGCTGAAAGTACTGTTAGTTAGTGGAAGAAATAATCGCTGTAAAAATATACTGAAATTACACAACATGGACGGTGCTGCATTTACAGAAATATAGAGTCATGATTCTGGAGAGCTAGCGTAAATGAGTGCACCCCCTTTGAAAAGTAAGATTTTAAACAATATCTCAATGAACACAAAAACTATTTCCTAAATTTTGACAAGACTAAGTTTAATATAACATCTGTTTAACTTATAACATGAAAGTAAGGTTAATAATATAACTTAGATTACACATTTTTCAGTTTTACTCAAATTAGGGTGATGCAAATATGAGCACACCCCACAACAAAAACTACTACATCTAGTACTTTGTATGGCCTCCATGATTTTTAATGACAGTACCAAGTCTTTAAGGCATGGAATGAACAAGTTGGCGACATTTTGCAATATCTTTTTTTTTCTCCATTCTTCAACAATGACCTCTTTTAGAGACTGGATGCTGGATGGAGAGTGATGCTCAACAGAATTCCCCATTGGTGTTTGACTGGGTTCAGATCAGGAGCCGCTGAATCACTTTCACCCTGTTCTTCTTCTTCAGAAATCCAACAGTGGCCTTAGATGTGTGTTTAGGAACATTGTCATGTTGGAAAAGTGCACAACGACCAAAGGCACGGAGTGATGGTAGCATCTTCTCTTTCAGTATAGAGCAGTACATCTGTGAATTCATGATGCCATCAATGAAATGCAGATCTTCGACACCAGCAGCACTCATGCAGCCCCACATAAGGGCACTTCCACCACCAGGTTTCACTGTAGGCACCATGCATTTTTCTTTGTATTCCTCACCTTTGCAATGCCGTACAGTTTTGAAGCCATCAGTTCCAAAAACGTTTATCTTGGTCTCATCACTGCAGAGTATAGAGTCCCAGTAGTCCTCATCTTTGTCAGCATGGGCCCTGGCAAACTCTAGGCGGGCTTTTTTGTGCCTGGGCTTTAGGAGAGGCTTCTTTTGTGGACGGCACCCATGCATGCCATTCCTCTGCAGTGTACACCGTATTGTGTCACGGGAAATAGTCACCCCAGTTTGGCTTTCTACATCTTTAGATATCTGCAGTGAACTTGCATGCCGATTTTCTTTAACCCTTCTCATCAGAAGACGCTCCTTTCAAGGTGTTAACTTCCGTGGACGACCTGTGAGATGGTTGCAGTTCCATCTTTTTTACATTTTTGTACAACTTTTGCTACAGTATTCTGACTGATAAGTAAAGCTTTGCTGATCTTCTTGTAAACTTCACTTTTCTGGTGTAAAGAAATTATTTTCTTTCTCAGATCTTGTGATATTTCTCTTCCATGTGGTGCCATTGCTGACAGCATGAAATGGGGTTTTAACACCCTTTATAGTCAACTGTCTGCTGGACTCCTGTGTAATGAATAATTAGACTCACCTGAGGTTGAATTCCTGTTAAATTAAACATTTGTAGTCTAAAATTTAGCTTTGCTCCAGAGACTTTCAGTGGGGTGTACTCATTTTTGTATCACCCTAATTTGAGTAAAACTGAAAAATCTGTTCTCTAAGTTATATTATTAAAGGGGTGGTTCAGTGTTTTTTTTTGTTTTGTTTTTTTTCTAGGCTTGATTGTGTTTTGGGGGCACAGTTTAACATGTCTTAATACTTCGTTTTTTTAAAACACTATATTTTTCATATATTTTACCTTTATTCTACACCTCTGTTTCCACTGTCACATGAACGACTCGTTTGACTGCTTCTCTGAAGCCACTCCCTCCGACATACGCAATGTGCTCAGATTGGTTAGCAGGTTGGTAGCTGGCCAAGTGTATCGTGATTCGTTGAAGCGTCCGGAAACGCCACGCCCCTTACCATCCGTTATAACGCGCTTAGGCAGAAATGTAAATAATGGCGTCTATATTGCTGTATCAAATTGAGCCGAATCAGACTCAGATGAAGAGAGTAAAACAGAACCTCTGCAATCACAGTTTTTAAAGGATGTTTATGAATGATATTTCATTTTGTATTTGTGTCAAAATGTTTAGATATGCTGTCACTGTTGTTTATTAGCTTTCAATATACAGTTTTATCCTTCTGCTTTTAAAGTGGGAACTGCTTCTTTCAGTAAAAGCCTTTGTGCAAATCCAGCATTGAACTTGTGTAGATTCTGGAAGCTGTCTTCAGCGGCGCATCCAGTGTAGAAAATATCAAAAATTACAATGGGTTCTATTATCTTTTGACACGTTGCGCCACCAACATGGCCTCGCCCACTTTGTTGCGTGTTCCCGGAGCATGTTTTGCAGGTTTATGATGTCACCAACCCGGGAAGAAGCTCGTTGTAGTCCAAACCGGTTGTTTTTGTAGGCATTAAACTGCCATAACTTTAAAAGACAATATTTCAGTTTGCATTGAACTTTAAGCGCTGTAACTTTGCAGATACTGCTTATGCTCAAACAGCAATATTACACACTAAAAAAGTGAAATCGCATTGAACCACCCCTTTAACCTTACTTTTATGTTATAAGTTAAACAGATGTTATATAAAACTTAGTCTTATCAACATTTTGGAAATAGTTTTTGTGTTCATTGTTTAAAATGTTACTTTTCAAAGGGGGTGTACTCATTTACAGACGTGAAATAAAAACAGCTTACATTATTTTTTAAATAGGTATTTGCAAATATACTCTTCACAAACTGTGTCTACAAAACAGTAACCTCTCATTTTGCAATTTAGCCCTATTCCACACCATTAATATATTTTGGTAGCTTTGTTTGGAAATTTACCTGTTATAGAAATATGCCATCTGTGATTGAGTACTCTATGATAAAAAGACAAATAAACAGCACATGACACCGTTTTTGAGTAGTAAAATATTTTATAGAGCTTTTTAATGGATTCTGAAATTAGGCATTCACAAAGAATGAAATGACACACTTCTTAAATCCACTTTCTCCCCATTATCTCTGCCTTAATATCGCCGTGCGTGTATAGTTGTTAGATCATCTACATGAAAGCATTAAGCATGTGGAATAATTGATTTGTTGAAACATTTTCATAGTATAAAAGCTGGTGTTTTGACCCTCATTGCTCCAAAATGATGAATCAGTAATCTGGCTTCCATTTCTTACCTGTAATTCCTCTTTTTATCTGTCTCTCTTTAATGTCGCCTGTCCTCAACGTCCTGTCTCCCGCTGTCACTGTGTATCAATCACTGCCTGCTGTGAAGTTCAGGTAGTAAGTACTGGCTCAAAGGGTACATGAACCAACAAAAAGCCCCTTCTCACCCTTTGAAGTTTTTGAGACATACATTACCACCATGAATCTTGAAAATTAAAGCAGAATAAACAGACTTTAAAGGTGCAGTAAGTGATGTTAGCCGTTTGGTCTCCTCTCTCTCCTCCAAAGGCAAAAACAAATACTCAAAATGATTCAAAGCAAGAGAGTTTTCTGATTGGTCAACACCTGTAATTCACTTAAAATAGGAAATAATGACAATATATATATATATATATATATATATATATATATATATATATATATATATATATATATATATATATATATATATATATATATATATATATATATCATTTTTTTTAAGGATGTTTTTGTGAAGTTAAAAGTTTTCTCCATGGACTATAAATCTGAAATATCAAAGCGAACAGCCTTTAAGCCCACAACATTAACCTTGATTAAAAAAATTCGCCTTCTGTGAAAATTACAGAAGGTGCTTTAAAAAAAAAAAGTTAATAAATAAGGGCTCCTCGTCAAGGAAGGCATGTAGCGAATGATGTGCCTCTAAACGAGTTAAACCACAGGACCGGAAGAGAAGAGGCTTAAGGTTGGTTAGAAAATGTCACGTCCTGCTAACAAAGTGTTCAGAGGAACCAGAAGCATTTCCTGCGGCTCTTCTTGACCGTCTGGAGGGCCTGTGGAGAGTCCTGCTGGCGCGGAGGAGGAAAGACCAGCTGAGGCGAGCTCTGCTCCGTTTCCTGCTGCTCCGGAACCTTCCACGCTCGCGTCACCTGACCCTCCTGAAGCCGGAAGTCATGCTCCACGCTGAAAGAGAAGAATGTTTACAGCTATTATTGTGTCAAAAAATATGCATCATAAAAGGATGTTTTTTGAGAATGCACTGAAATACACTCTTACAGATGTCATGAATTGAGAAATCAAGTTTTCCTTGAGCTTTTGATATATAAGAGGTCATCGTGCTATAAGAATATCCTTAAGTTTCAGATCTAAAAACTTCTTTGTTAGTCCAATAAAACCTTTTATTGACACCAGGCCCAGCAAACGACTCTTCATAGATCGATGAAACGCCACCTTCGCAGAAGAAATCAACACCTACTTCATCATTGCAACATTAGCCCCGCCCACTGGCGTGTTATGGGGGATAACGAGGAGATAAGAGCGATACAGGACTAAAAATAACATTACCTTTCAAAGGATCCTAATGCTAGGAATATGGTTATTTATTTTCAACAATGTGAATGTCTCAGTTGAGCTTTATTTATTTGTATTCGGTACATTTCACTGTGGATTCTTTGGTAAATCAATCGCATTTTGGCACAGGCTTCGCAAACAGACTTTTACGATATGGACTTGACAGTAATGCAACAACATGTAAGTAACTGTGTTAATTCTAATGACCTGATCTGATATTAATGATTCATGTACAGTCAGATGTTCTTTGTCTGTGTGTCAGTAAATCAAACCAGTGACTAAATGGTCAACTTTACGTTGTTTCTCTTTGTAGGATGAAAATGATCTGTTATTTAAACAGTGATTAAATTATATATAGAAAGCAATCAAAGAACTTTACAATCGCTGGCGCTGTCAATCAAACAGCGCCAAAACTCCTATTTTATTCAACTAATCTCTTAGTTTCATCAAGTTTGTACTGTTAGTTAAGATGAAAGCATTCGTTAGTGTGCCGAAATTGAGTTGCGATGACGAGATCACTTTCATGCAGTGTTGCCAATTTAGTGATTTTGTCACTAGATTTAAGGACTTTTGACAAATCTAACTACTTCTTGGACAAACCTTATTTGGATTATTATCGTGTCCACTGGTCTATATTTATATTTATAAATATTGTGATGTCATCTAGCAACATTTAGCGACAGTTTTAGCTATTTTCAATTGAAAGCAATTGGCAACACTGCTTTTATGCGCTCATCAACATGTCTGTGACTGGCTACAATGTTCATCACTGCAACCTTTCATGCCTAAGAATGCCATAGATCTAAATGTAATGCTATAATCAACACTTTTCACAATTAGTTACTTATCCTTGAGAGCTCTAATAGTAAAAACATGCTAAAAGTTTTCAAGAGAGTAATACTTAGCTACTTCATAGGCAAAGATGTCAGCCAATCACAGCAGTGGGCGTTTACACTGAAGTCTCACAGCAGACACGCCCCTTTTCTCAAGCTTTTAACATCTCAAATCCGCCAGCTTATTTTGGTGGAATATTGGTGAAATTATGTAAACTATCCACAAAAAGGTAAATGATGTGAATGTGTAAGTATACACTCTAAAAAATGCTGGGTTAAAAACAACCCAAGTTGGGTTGAAAATGGACAAACCCAGCGATTGGGTTGTTTTAACCCAGCGGTTGGGTTAAATGTTTGCCCAACCTGCTGGGTAGTTTTATTTAAACCAACTATTGTTTAAAAATTGCTATATGGCTAGCTTAAAATGAACCCAAAATAGTTGGGAAATTAAAAACCAGATGCAATTGAAGACAACAATAATAGACAAAAGGTGGATGTTTATTAATAAGCTTTAATATTTTATTAATATAAATGTAATAGTTTATTAATATAAATTTATTAATAAGCAATTTAATAAATGTTTATTGTTTAATAAATATTCATTGAACATTAATAAATGTTAATTTCCAACATACTTTGGGTTAATTTTAATTAAGCAATACAGTAATTTATAAACAATAGTTGGTTTAAATAAAACTACCCAGCAGGTTGGGCAAACATTTAACCCTACCGCTGGGTTAAAACAACCCAATTGCTGGGTTTGTCCATTTTCAACCCAACTTGGGTTGTTTTTAACCCAGCATTTTTTAGAGTGTAGTATATAAAACGTTGAAAATCTCTGAAAAATGTAAGCGTTTCAGAAGTTTGCTTTCATTATATTTAAAGTAGAGCTTTGAGATTCTTTAAAATATCTCATTTGGTGTCACAAAGAAACAACACAAGGGTGAGTAAATGATCACAGAATTGTCTTTTCCTTTAGAAAAGCAGGGGGAAAAGCCAGAAGACAGCAAAATAGCTATAGCCTGCGGAAAAATAAAGGTGCACATAAATGCATATGAATTTTTGGCGTTGACATTTTGTCAGCAGCACAGAGCTGACAGCTGGGATTGTTGCTGATGATGCACTGGCCCAGATATCTGGCAAACGCTGATGTGGACATGAAGCAGCTTTCCCAGAGTACGGATGGAGTGCCACTAAACAACACGGCCATAACTCTTCATGCTAAATGTGACTAATGAGATCATTGTTCCTCTTATATATATTTATATGCACTCATTTTATTGCAGAGAGAGAGAGAATTACCTTCATCGAGTGGTACCTTAGTTCCCATGTCAAGACACTCACACACTTCGCCTACGAAATCCCCCAGAGAATGCCGATGTCAGACAGACAGGGAACACTATGTGCTTTCTGTAACAATAGCACTTTTAAACCTCTTCAAAAAAAATCCTTCTTCCAACCTCTTACCTTGCAGTCAGTCTCTCTGCGTCGGCTTAAAGACCAAAGGCCTCACGTAGATGTTGTGTTCGCACAAAACAGTCTTCGCACACATGTCAGGATTTATAAGAAACAAATGTGACTCGAGAATGTTTGTGCACTTTTGTCACGGGTGTTGGTGGTTTAACAGCTCAAGTGACAAACTACTGAATTGAAGATAATCGCTAATCAACAAAATGCTAAAAGATTCATACTGGAATCAATTATAATTTAAAAACAATCCTTAAGAATCCTAATAGGATTTTCTTGTAGAAACAAAAGAACAGCACATTGTCACAATGCTCTCAAACTACAAGAAAAACAAAGTATCGATCCTTTCAGTTCAAAAACACTACAACTTTTAAATTTCAAATTTTCTAAAGTTTTTAAATACATACACCTGAGTAGGCATGGAAATCAAACAAGACAGCAATTAAAGTGCCTTCTTATTTTGAAATACAGTGTGTTCTCATTGATTTTTGGAGAGTCCAATGTGTCTCAATCAGTTAATGACTGTATTGTTTGTTGTCCATGCCAACTCAGGTGTATGTATTTAGAGATTTTCCAGTTTTCAAGTAATGTTTTTTAATAACCTGACAAAGGCAGAAAAGATTGAAACGTTGTTTGTCTACTATTAAAATATAATTTGAGAGTATTGTGACAATTCTTTTGTTCTTTTTTGAAGGCCTTCTTAGATGTTTTTGGTCATCCACACTTAGAAAAAAAAAAGGCTCAGTGGGGTTCTGTAATACTTCCATGTTTAATGAAATGTTTCATTTTTTTCTAATGATCAAGTATGTTTATGAGCTTATCTTTTATCCTTCTGAATAGGATAAAATGTTCCTGTAGGGCATGGAAGGAATTTAAAGTAGCAAAACATTGTTCCAATACAATACAGGCAGAGTTATGATAAAGATACACAATATTTAAAAAGAAAAAATATTCCTCCCCAGTTCTTAACATGCGCCCTTATCAGAGTTTCTATTTATACTAAGTGTAGCCTGCCTTGTCTAACTCCGCCCACTAATTCGAATCCTCTTTTGCCAAACTCGCTCTTTTCCATTTTCCCATCACATATCAGATCAGATTTTCAATAAAAATGAAGAAAATATTTGAAAAGTGGAAATAAAGTGCCTAACGAGTGTTTAACAATGAAGTATTAATCACGTAGGGTTAGGGGAAGGTGTAGGGTGGGCTTTATTGTCTCAATAAGGTGGCATCCATTTAATAATTTTAATAAATATAATAATTTACACTATTATTGCTTCCTGTTAATTTACAACAAAACTGAGGTGCAAATAGCATCTGCCACTATTTATAAGAACAGCATCTAACAACAATATGCACTTATTGCAAAGAACTGCTGCTTTTATAGTGTAAATAGAATATATTGCTATTTTCTCTTAGAGTAAATAACATACCACTAGGAAAATGCTACTATTGTCACTTAGTGTAAATAGAATCTACAGCTATTTTGACTGGTTCCAAATTATGATAAAAACTTCAACTGTCCTGTACACATTCCTTCAGGATTTCCTTGGTTAGGAATACTTCAAAATTAACTTTTCGCTTAATTTCAGCTGTCATATACAAAAGGCAATTCTACAGTTGCCACTGGTTTTACTAATGAAATAAACTGCATGAGTTTGCTTTCATGCACAAAGAGAGCAATTTTATTTCACCATGTGGATGAAATGAATTTTTCCTCAATTTTAAAGTGAAAGGTGACTCGGGTACCACTCAGAACCGGGATTGTTTACAGCAATCACATAACCAGACTGAGCCAGAGAACAACAGAAATTAAGGGTTAGATATAGATAGATAGATAGATAGATAGATAGATAGATAGATAGATAGATAGATAGATAGATAGATAGATAGATAGATAGATAGATAGATAGATAGATAGATAGATAGATAGATAGATAGATAGATAGATAGATAGATAGAGGAATGGATGGATGGATGGATGGATGGATGGATGGATGGATGGATGGATGGATGGATGGATGGATGGATGGATGGATGGATGGATGGATGGATGGATGGATGGATGGATGGATGGATGATACTGCTGAACATGGCAGAAGGTTGGTGGTTGCACTTTTTATATTTAGCAACATTTTTTCGAGTTAAACCCAACCAAAACAATTGCAAATTACCATCATTTTCTGCTTTCATTTTAAAGCTTCATTTTGAGCCTCATGTGATGTTTCTTTAGCACTCATGAATAGAAAACATAAAACAGGCGTCAGACTGCTTAAAACCCGTTGATTAGTACCTGTTGTGATTACTGATAGACTTTTAGACTGATTTAAACACCTGTAATTCTCCATTGTATGCATGAGTGCAAAAAGCACATCTGTGATTGGTTACATACTGCAACTCTCCAAAAAACATTGAAGTAGATCTAATCAGCAAAAGCTATAATCGTGATTATGCATTTGATTAATTTTACAGGCCTAACTTGTGCTGCTTTTTGTTCCAGTGAGATTTTTATAGAATGTGCAGTTTACTTTTCTTAATTGTGGTATTCAAATGGTTTACATTTTGTCATATGCAAATAAACAGTACAGTGCCGTAAGTTATACAGTAAGTTAGCTAAATAAATGTGCAAACATGCCACAGAAAATCCAGTTATTTCAGTTTCTTTCAAAGTTACATAATGAATTATCAGTGTTTTAAAACAAGACCCCGGAAAAATAGCAAAAACTGCAAACCACTGGATACTGATATCAATACAGTTCATCCATATGCATATATTCTGCTCTTTCTGCATGCACAAACTTTTGATATGCACGGAAAAACAAAGTGAAGTTTTATGCATGAGGCTCAGGTCCAGAGAATCAAACCCTCCGTATTTCCACCGGCTAGCACTTCCAGCATTTTCTCCTACCAGATAAATCATTTCAAGAATAAAAAGACCTGCTGAGAAGGAGAGAAGCACTCTGTCCCTCCCAGCAGTCCTAATTACCTCGCTTCTGGTCCTGAGAATGGATGGACTAGTGTCTGAACTCGATATTACTTCTTCTACCCCTTTCCCTCACTAACGTCTTTCATTCACACAGCCTCGCCTGAATACGACGCTCTTGTAAGTGCGGCACCTGATTCAGAACCTCGATTTTAGGGTTTATAAGAAGAGTGTGTCTTTTTCAGCTATGCAACAAATTATGTGCCTCTGTGTGGGTTGGAGTCGCACCCAAGGGGAGAATAGGTCTAATATGGGTGGGCTGAA
Organism: Chanodichthys erythropterus; assembly: GCF_024489055.1. NCBI lineage: Eukaryota > Metazoa > Chordata > Actinopteri > Cypriniformes > Xenocyprididae > Chanodichthys > Chanodichthys erythropterus. Next base: position 49,503,621 of record NC_090233.1, read on the forward strand.
TTTGGTAAAGAAGTATTAACGAGATTTGTCCTAATTTAGAGCATCGTAAGCATCAGTGGGGGAAGCTCAGAGCTCCTCTGGGAATAAAGCATCTCTATAACCGGAATCCATGGAATAGAAGCCTGTAAAGACATTAGCAGTCTTGAAGGGCGTTAAATAACTTGCCTGCATATTTATGAGCTGGTGGTGTCACACAGGGGTGATTGACATCTAAATACCCTGGCACAGACATTACAAGTGCATTTAGTATTATGTCACCATCATGACAGCCTGTCAAATATAGACGTCATGCGTCTGAAATGACTTGTGTAGTGTACATCAACTGCAGAAAAAGATCACAAACGTCAAAAATAAAGCCAAAACGAAATAAAAACAACGAGGATGTTCAGAATAGCAGTTGCACGCTGTAAAAAGTGCAATTGTTACCTTACAGGGATAATTCACCCAAAAATGAAAATTCTGTCATTAATTACTCACCCACTTGTCGTTCCAAACCTGTAAGAATTTCATTCATCTTCGGAACACAAATAAAGATCTTATCCCTTCAAAAAGTTCAAAGAGGTTGTAAAACTATATGAAATGAACGGTTTAGTTAAACTTTTGAAAAAGAGATTCTAATATTTTATATGTTGAAAAGATTTAATTTAAGCTTTTATTCACATATAAACATTGATCAGCGAACATACACAGAGGCTCAACCGAACCTGCGTGACATGTGAGAACAAAACTCATTGGTTCTTGCGGAAGCTCAAACGTGCTGCGTTACACACAAGAATGAACCTCATTGGTTCTCACACATCAAGCAAACATGCTTGAGCTTCCATTTACCACAACTGATGCATGATTACATGTGAATACGCCTAAATTAAACCTGTTCATCGTATAAAGCGATTGAGTCTCTTCAGAAAAATTTGGACCAAACCACTCAATTCATATGGATTAGTTTTACGATCTCTTTATGAACTTTTTGAAGCATCAAAGTGGTAGTTGCGTAGATGTCAATGGACAGGCAGAAATCTCACAGATTTCATCAAAAAGATCTTGATTTGTGTTCTGAAGATGAACAAAAGTCTTTGGAATGACGTGAGGGTAGTTTTTTATTTTGGGGTGAATTAACCCTTTAAGAGATATTTGTACCAATTTAATTTAGTTTTGAAGTATAAGTTAATGTATTTAGGTTGATTCGGTGATGTTAAATAATACATACATTTTCATAAAACATACATTGTGCATGTGACACAGTATGCATGGGATACTTAAACTACTAAATGCAATGTATATTTTAACAGTTTTTTTTTTTTTAAATTTATTGTATTGCATACTGTTTAGACATACTATTAGCAAACAAGGCAGTATCCACCTTATTTTTGATGTAAAAGCGGCTGCAGCCATTTGTAACTTGTAAATAGTCTGTTATGCTGCTTAATAATGCAAACTGGTATTTGCTGTATTTTAATTTATTATCATAATCACAAACACACTGATTTGTAGAACAAACATTTTACTGTTTTACTGCACTTTGTTCTTCAAGTTGTTTCTCTATAGCGTCTAATGCATCAGATATCTCACACATTCACAGAATATAGCTTACTTCTATATTTGCAAAATAAGGGGATACTACATACTCTGCAGTTTGCAACTTCTACTATTCCATTGAGACAATCCAAAGTAAAGTAAGATGTGTAAACGGAGAGTTACAAATAACGACAGGATACGATTTCTGAGAGGATGAGCAGATAATGAAAGACTTTCTTGGAGCCTGATGGAGTGTGGATTTGATTCCGCTGTACTGGGCGGGAAGCTTGGCAGAATTGGCTGATGTCTTGAAGATGGAATGTGGATCACGACGTGAGACTGGAAAGGGTGGAGTGAGACTGTCAGACCGTGAGAGAGATTGGACATTGTAATTATGGTTTAGGAAGACACCTCTGCAAAGAAACAACCAATAACTCAGCTGTGTCGTTGGCGTCATTGAGAATAACAATGCACAATGATTGTGCTTTACAATTTAAGGTGCAAAGGTGGCCACAATGTTTGTTTTATTTTATTCAGTCATCTCTAGAGTTTCAGAAGAAATGTCAATAGTTCTGATCTCAATCGGATCTTATTTCAAAAACATTTTTCATCAAATTATTCTAAATAAATAAACTGCTATCCACATCCACTTTATAGCTCAGTTGTCAACAACCGTCTCAGGACATACATTACTCATTTAACTTTAGCTCACTCATGATAGAAAAGGAAAGATGTGTGCGCAGAGGCTTTGCAGGACCATGATCCAGCTCTGTATCTGTATGTTTGATGTGGAGCCGAATTACTGATATCACCACTGAGCATTTCTTCTAAATCCCATGTAAACAAGTTGCTGTATGTGCAGATACAATATGTTTTGAAAAGATATTGGAAATGTAATATGAATTTCAAAACAGCCTCTAAATAGTATGCATAAGGATAACGGATGTGATTTTTGAACGACTTACATGTATAATGATTTGCATACAATGTGCTTATATCAGCATCTGGTGGATTAAACATTCACTGTATGTTCTACATTATGACAGCATTCCTTCCATACAGCTCTTTATAATCTCATGTTATTGAATGTGTGGTTTCAAATAAATGCTGTTCTTTTGAGCTTTCTACTCATCATAGAAAAATGTAGCACAGTTTCCACAAAATATGAAGCGGCACAACTGTTTTATATGGAAGCTTCACTCAAAAAAAATGATTTGTTGGATTTACTTAAAAAAGATGTGTCACGTTGTTCCACGCAACTATATAACAAAATAAATTCAAAGTAAAGCTGACAAAATTTTTAGGAGTAAATACAAATCATTTGAATGTCACTGTTATATAATGTTTATATGTGCAGTTTACTATGTTTATTACGTAATGCGAACACATTTATTGACTTAATTTACCTTATTAAATAACTATTTTCTCTACAAAATGCACTCAAATAACTCAATTGAATTCAGAACAGGAATTCCATCCTAAACATGCTAAATGAGTGCTCACAGCCTAAACACAGACAACACTCTTCTGAGTAATGGTAACCACAAAATTCAAAAACATTACAGAAACTCCTCTAAATGTCCAACAAAACTGAACATTAAACACTAACATAAACTAACAACATCTTTCCCTTTACTGAAAAACACATGAAATAACACTTTATTCTCTAAATTTCCTAATGCAGTCCCTTGCAAAGCATGCTGGGAACTACAGATCCACTGCCCAGTTAGTTATGTCAACATTAATTTTGCGTTTCACTCAGCAATGTGAAGTTGACTGAACAAACACTTACTAAGTAAAGTTGACAATACTAATTTTTAGTAGAAGCAACACAGTTAATTTATGTTCATGTAGTTACATGAGTTTTTAAGAAAAGTGAACAAGGGTGGTTTGAGTGAAAATAACAACAGTGAAAGTTCATTTTTTTGAGTGTTGTTTCCGCCACTGAAAAAAAAAAAAGGTAGTTGTGCCTTTTTTTCTCACAAATCTGACTTTTCCCCCTCAGATTTGCATAATATAAATTCACAATTGTGAGTTATAAAGTCACAATTGTGAGATAAAAACTTGTGAGACATCCAAATTGAGGGATAAACACTCGCAACTGAGAGTTATAAAGTCAGAATTGCGAGTTATAAATTCACAAGTTATAAAGTCAGAACTGCAAGATTTGCAACTTATAAAGTCCGAATTATGAGATATAAACTCACAATTGCAAGTTATAAAGTCAGAATTGCAAGAATTGCAACTTATAAAGTCAGAATTATGAGATATAAACTCACAATTACAAGTTATAAAGTCAGAATTTGCAAGAATTGCAACTTATAAAGTCCAAATTGAGAGATAAAAACCCGCAATTGAGAATTATAAAGTCCGAATTGTGAGATATAAATTAAAAATTGCAAGTTATAAAGGCCAAACAGTGAGATATAAACTCGCAATTGCTAGTTATAAAGTTTTCAACATTGACAATAATAAATGGTTTCTTGAGCAGCAAATTAACATATTAGAATGATTTCTGAAGGATCATGTGACACTGAAGATTGGAGTAATGATGCTGAAAATTCAGCTTTGATCACAGAAATAAATTACATTTTAAGATATTTTCAAACAGAAAACAGTACTGCTAAATTATAATAATGTCATTTCTATTATATTTTCCATCAAATAAATGCAGCCTTGGTGAGCAGAAGAGCTCTTTCAAAAACACTTTTGACTGGTAGTGTATAGTACTGTACACAGTATGAACATTTTCTGTGCATGGACTTCAAAGATGACCTACTGTACTTGTGCAATCTACGCAGAATACTGTATGCCAGCGTGACTTGATTAATCTTGACCTTCCGTTACCATCAGGCTGGCAAGAGTTAAGCAATTCATACATAAAATTAAAATAACTGCTTGTATTAAAGGTGCCCTAGAAGTCCTAGGGGTCCCCTGAATGTGTCTGTGAAGTTTCAGCTCAAAATACCCAATAGATTTTTTTAAATTAATTTTTTTAACTGCCTATTTTGGGGCATCATTAACTATGCACTGATTTTTCAGAACGGCCCCTTTAAGAGATGCGTTCCCTCTGCCCCACGAGCTCTTGACTATATATACATTGCATAAACACAGTTCACACAGCTAATATAACCCTCAAATGGATCTTTACAAGATGTTCGTCATGCATGCTGTATGCATGCTTCGAATTATGTGAGTGAAGTATTTATTTAGATGGTTACGTTTGATTCTGTGTGAGTTTGAGGCTATGCTCTGTGGCTAACGGCTAATGCTACACTGTTGGACAATTTACAAATATCGCTAAAAATATCATGCTATCATGGATCATGTCAGTTATTATCGCTCCATCTGCCATTTTTCGCTGTTGTTCTTGCTTGCTTACCTTTTCTGTGCACAGATCCAGACGTTAACACTGCCTTTCCTTGTCTAATGCGTCGAATGGGCTGGCATATGCAAATATTGGGGGCGTACATATTAATGATCCCGACTGTTACGTAACAGCCGGTGTTATGTTGAGATCCGAGTGTTTTCTGGAAGTGTTTTAAACAAATGAGATTTATATAAGGAGGAAACAATGGAGTTTGAGACTCACTGTCTTTTCAATGTACTGAACTCTTGTTATTCAACTATGCCGAGGTAAATTCAAATTCTGATTCTAGGGCACCTTTAAATATAAGCAGTGTAGTACTGCATTCTGAACAAAGTGCATGTTTGGTTTCTTGGTTTCATGAATGCATTATTTACATGTGTGAGTTACAACCACAACGTCTGATTAGCGGTAATCTCTCATGCTAATCTGCAAGTGAACGTTCACATTTATCTGCAGATTTATGATTGTATTTACAACACAGCTTGAATTCAGAACAAGTGCCTGGCAGACAAGATTTACACTGTTTTCTGCTGATACCGTGATTCGCTCAGGCAAACTACAGCCTGTTTGATCAGCCTGGCTGTGCAGCTCGAGCGGTTCCAATGACGCTAAAGTAATGCAAGCAACGCCTCCTGTTTAACCACTCAAATGCATCCTCAGAGGGTTCTAGTAGAGTCATGTCCATTTTGTATCGGTGGCGGTCACATCGGACGCTTATCAGGCCTTTCGGAGCGGATTTGTAAACTCCACAATCAGGCCGGAGAGCTGTTTATCAAGACAAACTCTGCCGCTTTGAAATGGAAATCTGCAAATCTGTTCACGTCACTCTTATCTGATGGAAAGGAGCATTCATTTGCACTTGAAAGGGCTTTTTGATTTCAAGGTTGTAAACAGTGTGTATGAGTATGTGTGTATGTGAGGTGTGCGTGTGTCCCGGCTGAGTAAAGGCGAAGCCATAGAGCACGGAAATGCCAAGTGTACCCATGGGGACGCCCCTGCCCACACTAAAACAAGCCCTTGGAGGAAGAACCTTTCTTTTAGATGTATCTTTATTCATCGGCACACAACTGAGGCCAGTGGAATCATTTCTGCAACTTACAATATAGTGCAGTAGTGGGTTCACAAAACCAAGACAAGTCTAATTATCCATTGTTAAAGGTAAAGTATGTCATTTTTCTATTGTAGAATACACTTATTCCATAAGTAAGCCATTCTTGCATTGAATTTCTCCCCAAAAAGTGAAACACTAGGACTATCTATCTATGTTAAATGTAAATATATTATCACACATCTCTACACTCTAAAAAGTGCTGGGTTAAAAACAACCCAAGTTGGGTTGAAAATGGACAAACCCAGTGATTGGGTTGTTTTAACCCAGTGGTTGGGTTAAATGTTTGCCCAACCTGCTGGGTAGTTTTATTTAAACCAACTATTGTTTAAAAATTGCTATATGGCTAGCTTAAAATGAATCCAAAATAGTTGGGAAATTAAAAACCAGATGCAATTAGAGGCAACAATAATAGACAAAAGGTGGATGTTTATTAATAAGCTTTAATATTTTATTCATATAAATTTAATAGTTTATTAATATAAATTTAATAGTTTATTAATATAAATTCATTAATAAGCAATTTAATAAATGTTTATTGTTTAATAATTATTCATTGAACATTAATAAATGTTAATTTCCAACATACTTTGGGTTCATTTTAATTAAGCAATACAGTAGTTGAGTTAAATAAAACTACCCAGCAGGTTGGGCAAACATTTAACCCTACCGCTGGGTTAAAACAACCCAATCGCTGGGTTTGTCCATTTTCAACTCAACTTGGGATGTTTTTAACCCAGCATTTTTTAGAGTGTATAAATAAAGTTTATATTATATCTAACTTTATCCACATACATACACTCACGTAAAGCGAACTAAACAACTGCCTGATTTTTTTTTATTTCATTACAAAATCTAACTATATTATCGCAAACCTCTTTGTATATATACAAGTATGTCCAAATTTATCCACATACTTGCATACACTCTAAAAAATGATGGGTTAAAACAACCCAAGTTGGGTTGAAAATGGACAAACCCAGAGATTGGGTTGTTTTAACCCAGCGGTTGTAATTAATGTTCATATTTATGTTCTATATTGCCGTACTCTCTCAGCAATTGCTATGCTATGCAAATGTTATCAAAGCATTGTGTTACCAATTAGAATTTGCTGGATTAGCTAGTTATATAGCTATAAATATAAATTGAGATTACATGATCATTTTAAGTTAAATGTATGAGTTAAGTTACTTAAAAAAAAATAATAATAATAAATCAAGTTAAGAGCAATTAAAATGTATAAGTACAAAATTGAAATCTGCCAGTTCTGCTTACTTAAATGTTAAATTTCTTAACTTAAAAATTTTTGATGTAACTGATTACCTCAATTTTTTGAGTTTTGCCAATTTATTCAGGTTTACAGTGTAGTTGTCAACACTGGATCATCCTCAAGTTGATCCAAAACTATTATTTTCATTCTTCTGTGAAACAAAAAGAGATATTAAGCAGAATGTTTTCATCAAGTAGTTTTGAATCTCATTAGCAGGTACGCTTATAAAAAAAAAAAAAAAAACATATTAAAAAGGATAAATCACCATCCACTATTATTGTATGCTTATTAAAGGTAATAATTAATGAAAAAATAATAATAAATAAATAAATACAAAAATGTAAAATTAAAATTAATATTAAAAAATAAATAAATAAAACCCTTACTATATATATATATATATATATATATATATATATATATATATATATATATATATATATATATATATATAATGTCATGTGACCATTAGCCCAAATCAGAACATGCTAATGTTTTGTTAAATTATTGAAATATTAACTTTAACATCTCACGGGGTGAATATTTTAGGTCAAAGTTATTTGGCTGACACAAATGAAGATTAAACAGAAGATTAGATATTTTGCTGAACATCTCATATTGTGTTTCACAAAAGAAATAATATAATACAATAATATTTTCATTTTTGGTTAAACTATTTCTTTAAAAGATTTGTTCAAAAACAAGAAGACGTTCAAAATCAAAACTTCCCAAGTACAGCATGTGCTTGACCACACCATGGGTAACTACCATGAGGGCATTTAATGGATCGCCTCTTCCGATTACCCATCCAGATCTTTAAATGCATTGTTGTGGAAAATTAGTGGCTACAAAAGCTGCATAACAGCACATTAAAGTGCAAGTGTGTGTTCTCTTTAATTCATGTATGCTGTTTGCTGTAAGGATGGTCCCTGCACGCTAACGACACTTTGATCACCGTCCATATCATACGAGCAGTTTATGTGATCGCTATTATGCGAGAAGCTTTGTGCTGAGCGCCGTGAAACTCTGTGAGGTTTAATGAGATATGTATAAAATACGGGAGAACATGTCGTCCCTGCTTGGGTAATGGCTTATAGTGTTATTGCTCACCTTCATGTTTTTATAATGACTGAAGCTCTAAGCACTCAGAGACTACGAGCTCCGGAGAATATTTGGAAAGGCAGCAAAGATTCTGTCTGAGTACAGAAGGGGAAAAGTGAAAAACAATCAAAATCAACATCATATTGCATGCATAGTGTCACAAATATGTCTCTTTAGTGATTTGTGATTCTGTGATCTCTCTTCACGTTTGCTGAAAACAGCGACTGTAGAGCTGAAGTTATTTCACTCTGAATCTTCCCTTTACAGTCATACAAAACTTTGTTTTTTTAAATATTCTTTGTCTCTCTAGTCAACGACAGACTCGCTAACAGGCGACATAAAGAGGCAGTGTTCAGCATGCAGCGCTGCTCTGCACACATGCAGCTGTCACAGTGCACTTCATTTCTCTCTCATCCACACGCTCTCTGTTCCAGAGGAATCAGAATAAAGCAGCCAAAAACACCAACGTTACCGTATACTGACAAACATGCTGTTTTAATGCATAAGTTGTCAGTCGAGCAAGATTTGAACCTTTTGTGTTAGAAATATTCCTCTGAGCCACTCTAAAAAGTGCTGGGTTGAAAATGGACAAAGCCTGCAATTGGGTTGCTTTCACCCAGCAGTTGGGTTAAATGTTAGTCCAACTTGCTGGGTTGTTTTATTTAACTCAACTATTCTTTAAAAATTCACCGTCAGTTCCTGGACTCCATTTCCCATAATCCTCTCTGCCAGTCACATGCACACACTCCACACCAATCACCTGTCGCCACATACAGCTTAGCACATCATCTAAACTATAAAGGACTCGCACACACACCACCTCATGGCGAAGTCTTGTTAACCTGTGTTGTAATTCCGAGCGTTTATATATTGTCTGTTTCCGATCCTGTTTGTTTACCCGTTTACGATTCTCTGCTGCATACCTTTGGACTGTGTATTGTTTCCTAGACTGTGAAGCATTGAGTTGACACACAGACCCGCCTCCACTCATTCACTCGTTTCATTTGCTCTGGATGAATATTGTTGGTGTTACAGGGCTTGGATTTCGGCATGGGATTGAGGGTATTGCACATAATTTTACTCATTCCCACATATTTTGTCACCCAATGTGTGCACACATAAAGCTGCCACTCCCCAAAAAGCAACATACTATGGCACACATCAATTACATGAGGATTACACATGGATCAGATGTGGGCCGGATCTGGGCCGACACTATGTTGCTGTCAGGGTCAGTAAATTGAGTTTTTCGCTGCTTATTATGCTTAAAGGTGCCCTAAAAACAGAATTTGAATTTTCCTCAGCATAGTTGAATAACAAGAGTTCAGTACATGGAAAAGACATACAGTGAGTTTCAAACTCCATTGTTTCCTCCTTCTTATGTAAATCTCATTTGTTTAAAAGACTTCCGGAAAACACTCAGATCTCAACATAACACCGACTGTTACGTAACAGTCGGGATCATTAATATGTATGACCCCAATATTTGCATATGCCAGCCCATTCGACGCATTAGACAAGGAAAGGCAGTATTAACATCTGGATCTGTGCACAGCTGAATCATCAGACTACGTAAGCAAGCAAGAACAATAGCGAAAAATGGCAGATGGAGCAATAATAACTGACATGATCCATGATAGCATGATATTTTTAGTGATATTTGTAAATTGTCTTTATAAATGTTTCATTAGCATGTTGCTAATAATGTTAAATGTGGTTAAAGTTACCATCGTTTCTTACTGTATTCACGGAGAAGAGAGTCGTTGCTATTTCCATTTTTAAACACTTGCAGTCTGTATAGTTCATAAACACAACTTCATTCTTTATAAATCTCTCCAACAGTGTAGCATTAGCCGTTAGCCACAGAGCACAGCCTCAAACTCACACAGAATCAAACGTAACCATCTAAATAAATACTTTACTCACATAATTCGAAGCATGCATACGGCATGCATGACGAACATCTTGTAAAGATCCATTTGAGGGTTATATTAGCTGTGTGAACTTGTAAATGCACTGTATTATAGTCGAGAGCTCGTGGGGCAGAGGGAACGCATCTCTTAAAGGGGCCGTGCTGAAAAATCAGTGCATAGTTAATGATGCCCCAAAATAGGCAGTTAAAAAAATTAATAAAAAAAAATTCTATGGGGTATTTTGAGCTGAAACTTCACAGACACATTCAGGGGACACCTTAGACTTATATTACATCTTGTAAAAAAACAATCTAGGGCACCTTTAAACAGTCAAATACACACAAAATAATGTCAAAATGCTGGTCTTGGCGAGTATTCACATAAACAGTCAGTTGTAAGTGAACGTTAACAGTTGAGAAAGAAAACTCTTGTGTAACAGTATAATGCATCAGGTCTTAAAGTGACAGCAGCCTAATAAACCTGCTGCCAAATTATGAGATAATATTAAAAATATCTATGTTGCAGTTTTTTCTCATGGTATCGATGTCAAAATTGTGGCCAGTGAAAATGCTGAGTAAATATATATTACTGTATATATATATATACACGCACACATCTTACTTACATAATATAATCTTTATATATAAAGAATTGTATCTCCAGGATTCTCTAGCAATATCAAAAGTCTGGACTCAAAAGGAATCCTTTCCCTCTCTGAGTCGCAGCACACTGATTTCCACACATCACTGCTGAGCACAAACTCTCTTTACAATTATATTTACTAGCGTGTGCAATCTGAGGTTTGCAGTGGCGTAAGCAAAACATCAGAAGTTACATCTGAACTGTCAGCACTCAAGAGTTTATACTGAAACTGATGATAGCATAATAATAGTCACAAAAATAAATCTCATTAAAAGAATGACAGCAGTCTCTGTCAAATGTCACAAAACACACTGAATAAGTAATAAGTCTTGATTATTTCACAGAAACAAATGAGTGTTTACTTGCCACTAAGTGCCTAAAAACTAAATTCTGAAAAGCTCTGAAATCATGACTAATTTGTCAACTTTGGCAAACCGAGTGACTACTGACTTTGTGAATTTAACAAGTGCTTGCCAGTTTTAATTGCAAAATGCATTAGAAGATCATTGGCAGTCTATGCTTGCGTCTCATGCATCTGAGACTATGGCCAGTTTGACAATCACAGCTCACACTCTCTATGCACTTATTGTGAATCTAAAAGCTCCTATATACATGAAATTACCACTCCATCAGTCCTATTTTACCTGTGGATTCATGTTCACATGCAATACTATGACCTTGATGAAAACATGTCAACAGCATACTTTTGCTCCATCAAGACTGACCGTACACTGATTAAACGCTCTCCTGCACACCGGTTGGGATTGAACAGAGAGTGAGCGTGACTGTAGGACAGCCAGCATCTCAATACTCACTATCACACTGATGTCAATTTCATGCACACTACCTGAAACGCCACTGTGCTTTTCTATCATAGCAGATTGAGCCAGGAAATGAGACATTCGTTTCACAGACATGCCTTTTGTGTTTGCAGAGCAGGTTAATGCGATCTGCCTTGACAGACCTCCACACAGGTTTATTTAAATATGGCTTTTCCAATAAAATCACGCAGGGTTTTCCCCGGGCTGAGAGTAATGAAGTCTCAGCTCTTGTGTTTATACATGGTCATCTTGTTACTAGGAGCTGAATGAATTGTGGAGGTCCTCTGCTCAAAGCGACCGCAGTGTTTTATTGTCGGTGGAAGTTTATGCATGTTTAAGCATTGTGAAATAAATCTAAATTAGCTGAACAAGCTGCTAAAAGGGTGGGTTCATATGGAGGATAACAATGCTGAAGGGCTCTTTCTTGCACAAATGATTATAATCTGATGAAATTCTCACCCTAAAGGTTGAAAAAGAATCTTAAAGCAAAGAAATAATCTCTTAAAGGCCTTCAGTTAGATGGGGGAATCTGTGAAGATACAGTACAGTCCAAAAGTTTGGAACCACTAAGACTTTTAATGTTTTTAAAAGAAGCTTCGTCTGCTCACCAAGGCAACATTTATTTAATTAAAAATGCAGTAAAAAACAGTAATATTGTGAAATATTATTACAATTTAAAATAACTGTGTACTATTAAAAAAAATCTGACAAAGTAATTTATTCCTGTGATTCAAAGCTGAATTTTCTGCATCATTACTCCAGTCATCAGTGTCACATGATCCTTCAGAAATCATTCTAATATGCTGATTTGCTGCTCAATAAACATTTATGATTATTATCAATGTTGAAAACAGTTGTGTACTTTTTTTTTCAGGATTCCTTGATGAATAGAAAGTTCAAAAGAACAGCATTTATCTGAAATACAAAGCTTCTGTAGCATTATACACTACCGTTCAAAAGTTTGGGGTCAGTAAGAATTTTTATTTTTATTTTTTTTTAAAGAAATTAAAGAAATGAATACTTTTATTCAGCAAGGATGCATTAAATCAATCAAAAGTGGCAGTAAAGACATTTATAACGTTACAAAAGATTAGATTTCAGATAAACACTGTTCTTTTGAACTTTCTATTCATCAAATAATCCTGAAAAAAAAATTGTACACAAATATTTTGTACAATTGTACACATTAAATGTTTCTTGAGCAGCAGATCAGCATATTAGAATGATTTCTGAAGGATCATGTGACACTGAAGACTGGAGTAATGATGCTGAAAATTCAGCTTTGCATCACAGGAATAAATTACTTTGTGAAATATTTTCAAATACAAAACAGTTATTTTAAATTGTAATAATATTTCACAATATTACTGTTTTTACTGTATTATATTTTTAATTAAATAAATGTAGCCTTGTGAGCTGACAAAACTTTTTTTAAAAACATTAAAAATCTTAGTGGTTCTAAAATTTTGGACTGTACTGTATGAATCAAATATCACCTTAATATATGTATATATTTTGTGAAACTTAAATATATATATATATATATATATATATAAATATATATATATATATATATATATATATATATATATATATATATATATATATGTTCCTTTACCCAGGGTTAAAAGCAGTGTTTACAATGATGATAACCTGAGGTTAAGTGTAGTGTGAAAAGCCCTATAGTCAGTTATGTTTTATAACATAAACAGTTGAGAAATAAAACACATGTGTAACAGCGTATTGGATCCGTGCATTAGCTCTTAAAGTGACAGGAGCCTAATATTCCTGCTGCTGTCTGTGTTCTTAAAGTTAACCAAATAACAAAAGACAAAGAACAATCACTCATTACTCTTGACTATATAACTTCTCTAACTTTAATAAGGATTAATCTATGTTTCATCGCTGGTAAAAATATTTTGGCCAGCAAATAAGTTAGTTTTAAGCCAATATTTTTCATTTGAAAAAAAAAAAAAAAAAAAAGTTCACAGGAAATAAGCATACTGTAGATATATATTTATAGTCCTATATGGAATTATCCTATTAAGTGAGTTATTGTAGTTTCTTCGGTGATCACAAGCAGGCAAACAGGACGTGCGCACAGCAGCATCTGTGTGAGCAGATGTTTGTCTATCATAGCCAAACATCTTGCTTGTTCTATCAGATTTTTTAATTTGTAACTGAGTAGTGATAACTTTGTATGTGTGCTCATAATTCATCACCCCAAGGAAACTGTTCAGTCCAGCTCAAATGTTTGCTTGCCACCATAATATAAACCATCATAATATAGTGTAATTTAACTGTCACCTAAATTATGCTTCATATTTCACTTGATACTTTCAACTAGTTTTGATTCAGGACACAGGTGTCAAATGGCAACAATCAAGCACTATAATATTATACAGTCATCTTATGAAACGAGACATACTGTATATAAAAGGCCTGCTTATGTTATTTGGTAGAAATATTGTAGAAGATGTCAGTAAATCTATTTTAGCGATCAAAAAAGTAAACTGATGAAGTGAATTCAAAGACAGAATGAGATCGAGATTTTACTGGTTATACTGTGAAGGACTGAGACTGTGTTTATGAGGAGTTTCCTATTAGCCAATAAAAATACAAGAAATAAATCCCCTGGGTCAAATCCTTCATTCTTCCTATAGATTTTCCTCCCTTCAATCTCAATACTGCAATTAAATGGTCAATAGGTCACAAAACGCTCCCAATTAACCAGAATGAGTTCCCATGTAATGTCGGAAACTCACTTCATATGAATGTGTATAACAGATCTATAGGCAAAAGTGTACATTACTTGTCAAATCTTTGGAATAATTAAGATTTTTTTTTTATGTTTTTGAAAGAAGTCTCTTATGCTCACCAAGACTTTGGGCCCTATTTTAACAATCTAAGCACATGGTCTGAAGCTCATGGTGCAAGTGCACTTAGGGCATGTCCGAATCCTCTTTTGCTAGTTTAACAATGGAAAAAATAGTTGCTCGCATGGTCCAAAAGGGTTGTCCCTAGTCTCTTAATGAGTCATGGGTGTGTTTTGGGTGTAATGTGCAATAATAAACCAATCAGAGTGTCATCTCCCATTCCCTTTAAAAGCCAGGAGCATTTGCACCATGGCGGATTGCTATTTTCATATCAGAATATAGACACCCTCAACCTTACAAGTCAGTTTAAATTAGTTTTTAATATTTGGGACGTAATTACATCAATCAAATATCGCAGCCAATTAGAAGAACATGTGGGCAGGCAATGAAATGGATAAGTGCATAATCAAATTCATGAATATTACACCATTTTAACATTATTACAAATACTGAGTTACTGAAACAATGTTTGTCATAAAATACACTCGTCTGTTCACAATGAGTTGACAGTTTGAAAGTTCTTGTTTCCTTTTATATATTTTGAAAATCTGAGGTGAATTCCATTGTTGCTTTCAATACGGCTATAAAAGACATAAAATGATATTCAAAGTCACATTAGATGCATTTAACATTAAATAAAGCACATAAACAGTAGCTGAGATTATCATTGCCATACTTTGTGTTTATGATTATCAGAGAAAAGATACCTTTTATCGCGTGTCGCATCTGGTGTAATAGGCCTACTTGCATTTTATTTCATTTCAGCTTTATTTCTATGAACAAAAAAGATTTTTCATTTTAGTTTTATACTGAATTACAGTTCCAACACTGCCTTTGTATCATGAGCACATGCACTAACCAGTGAATTCAGCATTAGTTTGTGCAGTGATAAGATGACCCTGTTGCGCAGACGACTCTGACCTCAGGCAAAATGAAGCCCATCTGTAACATCAGAGAGAAGCTTATACACACACACACATTTGTCCTGCCCTGCTCTCTGTACTTTATGGTCCAAAACATCTCTCTCCTCAGACGAATGATCCGCCCTCAAGCATGAGGAACAGTGGGACCACCATGTGTTCATGGGAAGCCATGGAGACTCAGCCGTATATCTGGGCATTCTCCGTTTCTTACACTGTGATGTTTTCACACACACACACACACATACACACAGCAGGTGTGGAAGGCCGAGATAGTGGATGTATCCGGCGAAGTGGAAGAGTAGGGCAGACACGTTCAACAGCCGTGTGAAAGATAACAGGAAAGAGAATTAAGCTCCAATAACAACCCTTACATTAATTGCAGCCCCTTTCTTTGAATCGCATGCGTTTGTTTGTTTGTTTGTTTGTTTGTTTGTTTGTTTGTTTGTTTGTATTTGTGTTCGGTTGTGCAACGGTGCATTCTTACAGCTTAGCTTTTGCATGTTGATGAAACACGAGGGTGCGAGTGTGTGTTTATTGGGGGAAGAAATGTATCAAGCCAGCGGACGTTGGGGAGTTATTGAGTGATGGCCGCTGGAGCAGAAGAGGCCAGTTGATGGATTTCTACTAAAAGAAACTTCCAGAAAAGAGCCGGTTGGTAGCCTGCATGCTCAAACAAACACAAACACACTGTGAGAATGTATTTTGAATTCTGATTAAATTGCTGAATTTGGAGGTAAAGTGGCAAACAGGATGCAGAACTGTAATGTATGAAGGAGAAATCAAATTAATTGAAATTCAAAAAATATATAATATTCACATAACTGGAAATTTAAACTAGAGAATCAAAACTTTTGAACTTTGAATAGTTGAAGGTTTTGAAAAGCCTTGAAGTGAAGGTTGAAATGGTATAGCACTTATAGACAGATCACAGATTAGATAGATAGATAGATAGATAGATAGATAGATAGATAGATAGATAGATAGATAGATAGATAGATAGATAGATAGATAGATAGATAGATAGATAGATAGATAGATAGATAGATAGATAGATAGATAGATAGATAGATAGATAGATAGATAATTTTAACCCAGCAGTTGGGTTAAATGTTTGCCCAACCTGCTGGGTAGTTTTATTTAACTTAAATAATGTTTAAAAATGACTGTATTGCTTGCTTTAAA